>NC_064618.1:844785899-845085899 GCF_023898315.1 Schistocerca nitens
GCCCCCCACCGCCATTTAAAGCCCGCCGCCACGCGAGCGTGCGTGTGCAGAAAGAAAGATCTGGACCACAGCTCCCGCGTCACCAGTAAGCGTTCTAAGAGATTCTTTCCCAAGCGTCGCTCCCACACTTTAAGTTAAAGCGACAGGGAACAGGATAAGCTTTCCTAGTATCAACAACGCGAATCTGTACAGATTCCGCAACCAGCCGGCCCTGTTTTAAGTAGACGTTGCAACCACGAGAAAAACTCCAAAACTGCCGGGCAGAACTGTACCGTAAACTCCCAGTCGCTATGCAACATGACCATAGTTGGGAGAAGAAATAAGTGACAAAAATAGACTGCGGATCGACTCTCGATCGTGTCGATCGGTAGTCTGGCATACACTTACTACACTCACGCTCATAAATCAGGGATAACTGCAGAATGTGGTGCCACATAACGTGGCACTACACAGAACTGGCGCTAATACCATAGGCACATATGCAACACTCTCGACACACTTCTGTAAGTGCACGGTATTGGTGATAAGTTGAGAAAACCGTCCCGAAACACATGTGCTACAAAACGCCACTGTTTCCTGCGCATGTACCCCGACATCAATACGGGATATGATCACCATGCACACGTACACAGGCCGCACAACGGGAAGAAGGTGGGACCCACTGCACGCCTGAAAAGGCGGACATACTGGTGCAAAATGACGTCCCGATACACCTGACCTGTTACATTTCCTCTGTCAAAGACATGCTGGGGTGTACGTGCACCAATCATAATCGCACTCCACACCTACAAACCACGACCTCCATACAGGTCCCTTTCAAGGACATTAAGGGGTTGGTATCTGGTCCCTGGTTCACGCCAAATGAAAACCCGGCGAGAATCACTGTTCAGACTATACCTGGACTTGTCCGTGAACATAACCTGGAACCACTGCTCCAACGACAATGTACTGTGTTGACACCAGGCTTTACGGGCTCTCCTGTGACCAGGGATCAGTGGTATGCACCTTACAGTTCTCCGGGAGAATAAACCATGTCTGTTCAGTCATCTGTAGACAGTGTGTCTCAAGACAACTGTTCCAGTGGCTGCGGTAAGGTCCCAAGCGAGGCTACCCGCAGTACTCTGTGGCCCTCTGCGGGCACTGATGGTGAGATATCGGTCTTCATGTGATGTTTTACACGGTGGACATCCCGTACTGTAGCACCTGGACACGTTTCCTGTCTGCTGGAAACGTTGCCATAACCTTGAGATCACACTTTGTGGCACACGGAGGGCCCGTGCTACGACCTGCTGTGTTTGACCAGCCTCCAGTCGCCCTAGTATTCTACACATCATAACGTCATCCATATGTGTTCTTTGAGCCATTTTGAACACACAGTCACCATCAGCACGTTTGAAAACGTCTTCACACTTACTGGCTCCACCGTACTCTGAAAGGCACCAACACACCTCTGCGTATGTGGACTGCTGCCAGCGCCACCGTGCGACGACCGCAGGTCAAATGCACCGCATGGCCATACCCCGAGGTGATTTAAACCCGCAAACCGCCCACCAGAGCGTTGTTTCACCATGTATCAGCATTATCCTTAATTTATGAGCATGAGTGTACTTATCCACACAAAGAAAAATTTCACGGGCTTTGCGCCATTGAGAGAAGAAGAATCACTGCGTGCATTTGAAACGGGACGCGGTTTGCGACCGGTGCGGCCATTCCAAAACCGTCAAACAAAGCGCTTCAAGGTCCCTCTACGGCTACCGAAAGCGTGCTGACCCAAACTACAAGTTGGTGTACGGTAAACGTTGCTGTGATTCTCTTTTCCCAAGCAGTACGCAAACAGTATCTACTTATCAAAACGTCTTCATAATTCCTTAGGTAGGGCTACAACAATATGTCCGTGCATTGTTGTCCAACGACCAACAGGAAGTTTAACTCTGTCTTAAGGATACAGAGAAACTGAAGAAGGTGACGGAGGAATATACACTGGCGTGACAAAACTCACGAGACATCTCATAATATCATGTGGGACGTTCTTTTGCCCGATGCACTGCGGCAACTCGACATGGTACGGACTCAACGATTCGTTAGAAATCCCCAGCAGAAATACTGAGCCACCCTGCCTCTACAGGCGCCCACAATTTCAGAAGTGTTGGCGGTGCAGAATTTGTGAACGGACTAACCTCTCGATTAAGTCCCATATATGTTCGATGGAATTCATGTCGGCTGATCTGGGTGGCCAAATCATTCTACCAACAAACCGCAATCTAGAGTTCGCCTTACCCGTTACTTGCGTAATCTGATCGTTTCATTTGAGATCATTTCGAATAGTCACACCCAGATACTTGACGAATGTTACCGCTTCCAAAGACTGGGCGCTTATTTTGCACTCTTACATTAATGGGGATTTTCGCTTTGTTATACGTAGTAGGTTACACGTACTGGTACTGAGGGATAACTGCCAGTCATTACACCACGCATCTATTTTCTGCAAATCCTCGTTGATTTGTTTACAACTTTCGTGTGATACTACTTTCCTGTAGACTACAGCATCATCGCCAAACAGTCTAATGCCGCTGTCAATACCATCAACCAGATCGTTTACGTAAATCATAAAAAGCAACGGACCTATTACGCTGCCCTGGGGCACACCTGATGTTACGCTTGTTTCTGTTGAAGGCTCCCAATTCAGGACGAGATACTGCACCCTGTCTGTTAGAAAAATTTCTATCCAACCGCATACGTCATCGGATGACCGCAAGCGCGCACTTTTTGGAGCAAGCGACAGTGCGGAACTGAGTCGAACGCCTTTCGAAAGTCGAGGAATATGGCCTGCACCTGGGAGCCGGTATCTAGAGCCTGTTGTATATCATGCACAAAGAGGGCCAGCTGTGTCTGGCATGACCGCTGTTTCCTAAAACAGTGCTGGTTTCTGCAACACACTCTCTACCGCTCTGAGAGAACTGACCAAGGACACAGAACAGAAAGCACACACACGCAAAACAACAACTTTCCCATCACACACAGAGACATAAATAAGGAACAGAAGTCGTCGCGATTCAAAAAATGGTTCAAATGGCTCTGAGCACTATTGGGACTTAACATCTGAGGTCACTAGTCACCTCGACTTACAACTACTTAAACCTAACTAACCTAAGGACATCACACACATCCATGCCCGAGGCAGGATTCGAACCTGCGACCGTACCAGCTGCGCGGTTCCAGACTGAAGCGCCTAGAACCGCTCGGCCACTGCGGGCGGCTGGTTTCTGCAGATGAGCTTCTCACAGTCTAGAAGGGTCATTCATTATGTCTGAACACAAAATATCTTTGCTGGATAATATCAGGGCCTGCCTTTTGGTATCATTAAACCCAAGGCGTGATTTTGTAGCCCAGGTCTCAAGGGCATCACAGGCTTCTTGGAGACGAAGGTGCAGCGCAGCGGGCCACACACTTCTCGTTAGCATAGATGCTTCTCGTCGGCATAGATGCTCTAGTGATCCTGGGGTTCGTCGGCAGGTCGAAAGTATACAGGGAATAAAGTACTGGACGCAGCACCGATTCCTGCGGAACGCCAGCACGCACAGTGAATGTTGCTCCGTCGACGCGGACAACGAAGGGGCGTCGCTCAAGATACGGTAGCATGACGCAGGAGGACGAGAAGCCCAGCTGAAAGAGCTGAAACAACAGCCGCTTACGCCAGACGCAGTCGACCGCACGAGCGACCTCTAAAAACACAGCTCCGGAGAACTCGTTGTTGAAAGCTGTGCTCGCCTCTTCCACGAAACGAAGAAGTTGTTGTGTCGTGTTATGTCCCTGGCGGAAGCTAAACTGCTCTGGCTGCAACACGTATCTGCAGGCTTAGCCTCTGCAGAGGAAGACGCTCGAATACTTTGATCAGAACCGGCAGAAGGCCTATCAACCCATAACTCTTCGGGTCGGCTCGAGTCTTGCCGGGTTTGGGCACAGTAGTGACGGCGGCATGCTTCCACGGTCGCGGAAATAGCTCCGCGCAGAGAATCTCGTTGAAGACTGAGGTTACGACTTCGTCGGCCTCCCGCCGAAGTTCTTTCAGCATCTTGCCGGTGATGTCGTCATTGCCGGCAATTTTATTGCTCGGGAGAGTCCTCGTAACGGTACCAACATCGCGTGACGTCACTCGGGGGACATGCTGGTCGTCGCCTTCATCATCCGACGCGCCGAAGTAGACGTTCAGACGTACTCAACCACCTGCGTGTGTTGCCGATCCTGTGGGTCGTCGTGTGGCCGGAAGTTGTCTTCATACACATCCACAAGTGCATTTGCCTTGTCCCGCGGTCTGTACACCATACCAGCAGTGGGGTCTAGTGGGGAAAGGCGACGCCGACGAGTCTGACTGCCTGGCAGCTCGTTTATCTTCTCAGCGCCGAATTTCGCAGCTCCGCAAGGGCCGCCTTTATTTTTACTCTAAGGAGATTAACACGGCGTTTAGTGTGAGGCTGGCGCGTCGTTCTCCCGTCTTTATCAAGTCTGTTTCGCTCTCTGATCATAGCTTGGATATGCGGAGGGAGATTCGGTGCACGATGACCCATCCCTCTGTTGGGGGAAGAAATGACAGCTCCGCATATGTGCATATCGCTATCCCAAAACTATTGTCGTCTCAGTGTAAGAGGACTATTAGGAAATTAAGTCCCGATCGGTCGCGAAATGGAAACCACAGTGAAAATCCGATGAAGCTTTGTACAGATGTGTTGGGTAGTGTCTCTAGCACGCCCATCGATTGCATCACGTCGCTCTTTTCAGTTCTGAGCGCACAGTGCGCACGTAAATATGCCTAGAAAATAGTGTCTCCCGCGAAGTAAGAGGGCCTGGTGAGAAATTTCGCCTGAAGTTATGCAACCCACATGACGTAACTGTCATGCGTTTTCTTCTTTTCTGCCACAATCTGCAGGAGCAATGAATATGCCGGTGCGGCGTTTTGGATGTGAAATGTTTGATCACCCACAATACAGCCCGTAATTGGTTCCCTCCGTGTTTCATCTCTGCTCACACGGAACTGCAGGCTATGAAGACAACATTTTGGCACAGAAAACGGACTGAGACTATCGTAGAGAATTGGCGGAGAGCACAGGTGTCTGCCTTCTATGACGAGGGTATTGGAAAGCTGATATAACGCTACGACAAATGTGTACGTCGGAGCGGCGGCTATGTAGATAAGTTACTTGGAGTTGTGGCTATCTGTTGCAATAAAATATTTTTTATTTTCACAGTGGTTTCCATTTCGCGGTCGATCGGATTTTACTTTCCGAATACCCCTTGTACGTATATGATCTTATACTTGCCATAACTGATCGGAGATTCTCTCAGTCCAGTGAGAGGAATGATATATAGTAACGAAATTTAGGTTATAGTGCATGTGCAGTCCAGTAGGAGGAATACATTACTAAATTTGTAGGTCGTTTGGGGTTTATTGTTGTTGTGGCCTTCAGTCCAGAAACTGGTTTACGCAGCTCTCCATACTACTCTATCCTGTGCAGTCTTCATCATCTCCGTGTAACTACTGCAACCTACATCGTTCTGAATCTGTTTAGTGTATTCATCTCTTGGTCTCCCTCTACGATTTTTACCCTCCACACTTCCCTCGAATACTAAATTGGTGATCCCTTGATGTCTCAGAACGTCCCCTATTTTAGTCAGGTTGTGCCACAAATTCCTCTTCTTCCCAATTCGGTTCAGTACAACCTCATTAGTTACGTGATCTACCCATCTAGTCTTCATAATTCTTCTGTAGCATCACATTTCAAAAGCTTCTATTCTCTTGTTGTCTGAACTGTTTATCATCTATGTTTCACTTCCATACATAGCTACACTCCATACAAACGATTTCAGGAAGGACCTCCTGACGCATAAATCTATACTCGATGTCAACAAATTCTGTCTTCTTCAGAAACGCTTTCCTTGCCGTTACCAGTCTAAATTTTATATCCTCTCTACTTCGGCCATCATCAGTTATTTTGCTCCCCAAATCGAAAAACTCGTCCACTACTTCAAGTGTCTCATTTCCTAATCTAATTCCCTCAGCATCACCTGATTTAATTTGACTACATTCCATTGTTGATGTTCATCTTACATCCTCCTTTCAACGCACTGTCCATTCCGTTCAGCTGCCCTTCCAGGTCCCTTGCTGTCTCTGACAGAATTACAATGTCATCGGCAAACCGTGAAGTTTTTCTTTTCTTTCCTTTACCGCTTGCTCAATATACAGACTGAATAACATCGGTGATAGGCTAGAACCCTGTCTCACTCCCTTCTCAATCACTGCTTCCCTTTCGTGCTCCTCGACTCTTTCGGTTTACAGGGATCGAAACTGTCACCCCTGGTAGCAACAGTTTCTCTGAAGTTACCGGCTACGCGAACCACAGGTCATCATGTTGGCAGCCCATACCATCAGGTCACTGCTGTGCCCGTATGACGATGGCGAGCACAATCCGGCAACGTCCGTTCTCGTCGTGCCCTCCACACACGCGTACGTCCGTCGTGACACTGCACACGAAACGACTATATACCGGGTGATCAAAAAGTCAGTATAAATTTGAAAACTTAATAAACCACGGAATAATGTAGATAGAGAGGTACAAATTGACACACATGCTTGGGATGACATGGGGTTTTATAAGAACCACCCCATATTGCTAGGGGCGTGAAAGATCTCTTGCGCGCGTGGTTTGGTGATGATCGTGTTCTCAGCCGCCACTTTCGTCATGCTTGGCCTCCCAGGTCCCCAGACCTCAGTCCGTGTGATTATTGGCTTTGGGGTTTCCTGAAGGTGCGAGAGTATCGTGATCGACCGACATCTTCAGGGATGCTTAAGGACAACATCCGACGCCAATAACTCACCGTAACTCCGGACATGCATTACAGTGCTGTTCACAACATTATTCCTCGACTACAGCTATTGTTGAGGAATGGTGGTGGACATATTGAGCATTTCCTGTAATGAACGTAATCTTTGCTTTGTCTTACTTTGTTATGCTAATTATTGCTATTCTGATAAGATGAAGCGCCATCTGTCGGACATTTTTTGAACTTTTGTATTTTTTTGGTTCTAATAAAACCCCATGTCATTCCAAGCATGTGCGTCAATTTGTACCTCTCTATTTACAGAATTCCGTGATTTATTCAGTTTTCAAATTTGTACTGACTTTTTGATACTGTACGCAAAACTACCACAACACGGTGACGTTCCAGTGTCCAGAGTTGCTGTTGGACGTTACCACCGTCGGCGCGACTCATGTTTGCTGCCGCGGCAAAGGCTTCAAATGGCTCTGAGCACTATGGGACTTAACTTCTAAGGTCATCAGTCCCCTAGAAACTAGAACTACTTAAACCAAACTAAGCTAGGGACATCACACACAGCCATGCCCGAGGCAGGATTCCAACCTGCGACCGTAGCGGTCGCGCGGTTCCAGACTGTAACGCCTAGAACCGCTCGACGACTTCGGCCAGCGCGGCAAAGGGAAGCCGCAACAATGCTGGACAGCCTGTGGTGCTCTTTACGTTATCGCACTGGCCGTGTCGTTACTTGTTCTGCTGCACAGGCGGGTCCACTTTCTCACTGGAGGTACGCGGCACCACTGTACGGTCCTGCGCAGCCCAGCGTATGAGATGCCTGTCGCGTGGGGCGCTGGTCGCGCGTCCACGTGTAGATTCTGCCTGGCACTGCGTGTGGCCCTCCTGCACGGATCGATCCCATATTCGTATGGATCCCGACCAACGCGAGCTGCAACGTCACACGACGATAAGCGGCAACCTCGATAGGCGATTATCGTGTCGGTGACGACTTCTGACACGTACTGGAAGGCACTACCACAGGGACTAGCAGTTGGTTTGACCCAAAACCTAGGTAAATGTAACGTATTGCACATACATAGGACAAGAAATCTACAACTGTATACCTACGACATTGATGAGAAATTGCTGGAAGCAGTATCTACAGTAAAATGTCTTGGAGTAACCATCGAGAGAGACCTTTAGTGGAATGACACATAAAGCAAACTGTATGAAAAGCAGATGCTGTACTGACGAGGAGAACACGGCAAGTGCCATAACTCGATTTCCCTGAAATTTCGCTTAGCGGAAGAGGGGTCAAAATAAGCGAACACGTGTCTCGGTTTATCCGTAGATACTCGACCGTCTCTGTAAAACTTCCGATGTGCTTTGTGGGCCTTTTAGCGAGAAAAGGGTCCAACCGAAGTGGTGGCACAGTGACCAACGTCGCGGGTTCACACTTTTTATTTCTGTTTGTCGTTTAACTGGCTCTGCGCACTATGGGACTTAACATCTATGGTCATCAGTCCCCTAGAACTTAGAACTACTTAAACCTAACTAACCTAAGGACAGCACACAACACCCAGTCATCACGAGGCAGAGAAAATCCATGACCCCGCCGGGAATCGAACCCGGGAACCCGGGCGCGGGAAGCAAGAACGCTACCGCACGACCACGAGCTGCGGACTATCGTTTAACTACCCATGTCTGTATACACTGAAATAACATTGTCGTTATTCGTCTACTAACTGTGTGGCGAACGAATTAAAAAGAAGAAAAGACAATAAATGGATGGAAAAATTATTCGAAATTGTTTTCGGTGAAATATCTGTGGTGTATCTTGATTCACAACCAACTGAAAGCGCCAGATTTCGGTAAAGTGATCCGTTGTGCTTTGTCCGCCGCGAAATTATTGCGAATGCGTGAAATCTTCAGCAGTGTTAACGACTTTTTTTTTTCACGCGAGAGATCCATACGAAATGTCACTTCGGCAAACTTGCCTTCGCACGATGCTCGTTGTGTTCGCAATTTCTATGTTTCAAATGTTTCTACGATCGCTGCCATACAAGGGGATGCACCTAATCTACCTGAAGATTATACGTAAGAAAAAAATATAAAAATAAATTAAGAAATTACATTTGAATCAAATAAATTTATACGAGAATTTAAAAAGACTGTAACCTCAAAAAATGGTTCATATTGTGGTGTCACCGCCAGACACCACACTTGCTAGGTGGTAGCTTTAAATCGGCCGCGGTCCATTAGTACATGTCGGACCCGCGTGTCGCCACTGGCAGTGATCAGACCGAGCGCCACAACAAGGCAGGTCTCGAGAGACGGACTAGCACTCGCCCCAGTTGTACGACGACGTTGCTAGCGACTACACTGACGAAGCCTTTCTCTCATTTGCCGAGAGACAGTTAGAATAGCCTTCAGCTAAGTTAATGGCTACGACCTAGCAAGGCGCCATTAACCATTTGTACCATTGCATGTACCTCAAGATAGAGTCTCACTTGTATCATACAGAATGCTGTATACCAAAGGACAATATAAAAGTTAAGTGTTCTAGTAGCTACGTTCTTTTCTTTATCACATTCATTACGAATCTTGTTCCAGACTTAACGCCAGACGGCGTGAGTTGACGCGTGCCCTTTCGGCTACTTCACTGTGGACTGGCTGCCTTAACAGTCCACTACACATATGGCTCTGAGCACTATGGGACTTAACTGCTGAGGTCATCAGTCCCCTAGAACTTAGAACTACTTAAACCTAACTAACCTAAGGAAATCACACACATCTATCCCCGAGGCAGGTTTCGAACCTGCGACCGTAGCGGTCGCGCGGTTCCAGACTGTAGCGCCTAGAATCGCTCGGCCACCCCGGCCGGAAGACTGTAACCTCTGAAAATATCATACATACATAATAGTTCTATGAAACATATTCCGAAATCCAGTTGTAATTTTACAATTAGTGTAACGCCCTTGTATCGCCTAAATTAATAAGAAATCCGGGGCGCAGAAGTGAGAGGTCGCGACGCTGACCTCACCGCGCGCTAAAAGGCACAGCAAGTACCTGCTTTTTCTCAGTAACGGTCGGGTATCTACAGATAAGCATAGACACGTGTCCTCTTAACTTTGAGTCCGCTCCCACTGAGGGAAGTCTGTGGGAAATCCTGCTATGGCACTTGCCGTGCTCTGCTCGTGAGATTTAGAGGAAGAATCTTAAAGAAATGTAACTCAACCACGAAAGAAGTGGCTTACAGAACACTTGTTCGACTCATTCTTGAGTACTGTTTATCGCTCTGGACTCCTTACCAGGTAGGACCGTGAAAACACACTTGACCTCTTAGCAACAAATAATCCAGAGTTCATAACGAGCATCAAAACCGATTCAGGGATTAGTGAACACAGGGTTGTCGTAGCGAGATTGAATATTGTAATCCCCAAATCCTCGAAAAATAAGCGAAAAATATACCTATTCCTAAGAGACAATCTCCACTCATTCCAAATTAATAATATAAGTGTTGACCAGATGTGTCTTAAATTCAAAGAAATAGTATCGGCAGCAATTAAGAGATTTATACCAAATAAATTAACAAAAGACGGAGCTGATCCTCACTGGGACACACAACGGGTTAGAACAGTGTTGCAGAAACAACGAAACAAACATGCCAAATTCAAACAAACACAAAATCCACAAAACTGGCGATCTTTTTAAAGAAGTTCGAAATTTTGCGCGGACTTCAATGCGAGATGCCTATAACAGTTTCCACAACGAAACTTTGTCTCGAAACCTGGCAGAAAATCCAAAGAGATTCTGGTCGTTTGTGAAGCATGTTAGCGGAAAGAAACAATCAATGCCTTCTCAGCGCGATAACAACGGAGATACTATCGAAGACAGTGCTGCCAAAGCAGAGTTACTAAACACAGCCTTCCGAAATGCCTTCACAAAAGATGACGAAGTAAATATGCCAGAATTCGAATCGAGAGCAGCTGCCAACTTGAGTAACGTAGATATAAATATCCTGGGAGTAGTGAAGCAACTTAAATCACTTAATAAAAGCAAGTCTTCTGGTCCAGACTGTATACCAATTAGGTTCCTTTCGGCGTATGCTGCTGCATTAGCTCCATACTTGACAATCATACACAACCGTTCGCTCGACGAAAGATCCGTACCCAAAGACTGGAAAGTTGCACAGGTCACACCCATATTCCAAAAAATGTAGTATGAGTAATCCACTAAATTACAGGGCCATATCGTTAAAGTCGATATGCAGCAGGATTTTAGAACATATATTGTGTTCGAACATTATGAATTAGCTCGAAGGAAACGGTCTATTGACACACAGTCAACATGGATTTAGAAAACATCGTTCCTGCGAAACAACTAGCTCTATTCGCATGAAGTGTTGAGTGCTATTGACAAGGGATTTCAGATCGATTCCGTATTTTTGGATTTCCAGAAGGCTTTTGACACTGTACCACACAAGCGGCATGTAGTGAAATTGCGTGCTTATGGAATACCGTCTCAGTTATGTGACTGGATTTGTGATTTCCTGTCACAGTTCGTAGTAACTGACGGAAAGTCATCGAATGAAACAAAAGGTAGTGTTGGGCCCTTTGGTGTTCCTTATCTATGTAAACGATTTTGGAGACAACCTGAGCAGCCGCCTTCGGTTGTTTGCAGATGACCCTGTCGTTTATCGACAAATAAAGTCATCAGAAGATCAAAACAAACTGCAAAACGATTTAGAAAAAATATCTGAATGGTGCGAAAAGTGGGAGTTGACCCTAAATAACGAAAAGTGTGAGGTCATCCACATGAGTGCTAAAAGGAACTCGTTAAACTTCGGTTACACGATAAATCAGTCTAATCTAAAAGCCGTAAATTCAACTAAATACCTAGGTATTACAATTACGAACAACTTAAAGTGGAAGGAACACACAGAAAATGTTGTGGGGAAGGCCAACCAAAGACTGCGTTTTATTGGCAGGGCACTTAGAAAATGTAACAGACCTACTAAGGAGACTGCCTACACTACGCTTGTCCGTCCTCTTTTAGAATACTGCTTCGCGGTGTGGAATCCTTACCACGTAGGACTAACGGAGTACGTCGAAAAAGTTCAAAGAAAGGCAGCACGTTTTGTATTATCGCGAAATGTGGGAGAGAGAGTCACAGAAATGATGCAGGATTTGGGCTGGAAATCATTAAAAGAAAGGAATTTTTCATTGCGACGGAATCTTCTCACGAAATTCCAATCACCAACTTTCTCCCCCGAATGCGAAAATATTTTGTTGACACCGACCTACATAGGGAGTAACAATCACCACGATAAAATAAGGGAATCAGAGCTCGTACGGAAAGATACAGGTGTTCATTCTTTCCGCGCGCTATACGAGATTGGAATAATAGAGAATTATGAAGGTGGTTCGATGAACCCTCTGCCAGGCACTTGAATGTGATTTGCAGAGTATCCGTGTAGATGTAGACATGTAGCTGTAGAAGAGACAGAGAAGAGCAACGAAGATCAGTGTATTTAGTCACAGAATCGTCTAGTCGACGCGGAAGCGTCACAGAGATGCTGAACAAACTCTAGTGGCAGACGGCACAAGAGAGGCGTTGTGAATCAGAGGTTGGTTTACCACTGAATTTCCGAGAGAGTCGGACAATATATTACTTCCTCCCACATCTGTCTCCCGAAATGACCAGAATTAGAAAATTCGAGAAAGTAGAGACAGTACAGAGGCTTACCGACAGTCATTGTTCCCACGTGCCATTCGCGAGTGGTACAGGGAAAGGGGCATCAGTTAGTGGTACGAAAAGTAACCTCCGCCACACACCGTCAGGTGCCTTGCGGATTACTGACGTACATCGTTACAAGAGTCATGACACAAACAAACAAACAAACAACATTCAAATATGATTTCTTGCTAAGAAAACCTCTGCTTCGCCTTTCCTTGCACACAGAATGTACACTCAAGCTCATAAATTAAGGATAATTGCAGAATGTGGCGCCACACAACATGGCACTACAGAAAACTGGCGCTAATAGCACAGGCACACAGGGAACACACACGACATAGATCTGTAAGTCCACGGTATTGGTGATAAGTTGAGAAAAACGTCGCGAAACACATGCGCTACAAAATGCCACTGTTTCCTGCGCATGTACCCCGACATCAGTGTGGGATATGATCACCATGCACACGTACACAGGCCACACAACGGGTTGGCATACTCTGGATCAGGTGGTCTAGCAGCTGCTGCGGAATAGCCTCCCATTCTTGCACCAGTGTCTGTCGGAGCTCCTGAAGTGTCTTAGGGGTTTGAAGGCGTGCAGCGATACGTCGGCCGAGAGCATCCCAGAAGTACTCCATGGGGCTTAGGCCTGGAGAATAAGCAGGCCACTCCATTCGCCTGATATCTTCTGTTTCAAGGTACTCCTCCAGGATGGCAGCTCGGTGGGGCCGTGCGTTATCATGCATAAGGAAGAAGGTGGGATCCACTGCACGCCTGAAAAGGCGGACATACTGGTGCAAAATGACGTCCCGATACACCTGACCTGTTACATTTCCTCTGTCAAAGACATGCTGGGGTGTACGTGCACCAATCATAATCGCACCTCACACCTTCAAACCACGACCTCCATACAGGTCCCTTTCAAGGACATTAAGGGGTTGGTATCTGGTTCCTGGGTCATGCCAGATGAAAACCCGGCGAGAATCACTGTTCATTCTATACCTGGACTCGTCCGTGAACATAACCTGGGACCGCTGTTCCAATGTCCATGTGCTGCGTTCTTGGCACCAGGCTTTACGGGCTCTCCTGTCACCAGGGGTCAGTGGACTGCACCTTGCAGGTCTTCGGGCGAATAAACCCTGTCTGTTCAGTCGTCTGTAGACTGTGTGTCTGGAGACAACTGTTCCAGTAGCTGCGGTAATTTCCAGAGCAAGGCTACGTGCAGTACTCCGTGGCCGTCTGCGCGCACCGGTGGTGAGATATCGCTCTTCTTGTGGCCTTTGTACACTGTGGACGTTACGTACTGTAGCGCGCCTGGACAAGTTTCCTCTCTGCAGGATTCGTTGCCATAATCTTGAGATCACACTTTGTGGCACACAGAAGGCCCGTGCTACGACCTGCTGTGTTTGACCAGTCTCCAGTCGCCCTAGTATTCTACTCCTCATAGCGTCATCAATATGTGTTCTTTGAGCCATTTTCAACACACAGTCACCATTAGCACGTCTGAAGACTTACTCGCTGCACCGTACTCTGACATGCACCGACACACCTTTGCGTATGTGGACTGCTGCCAGCGCCACCGTGCGACGACCGCAGGTCAAATGCACCGCATGGTCATACCCCGAGGTGATTTAAACCCGCAAACCGCCCACCAAAGCGTTGTTTCACCACGTATCAGCATTATCCTTAATTTATGAGCATGAGTGTAGATGGCGTCACTCCTACCTGCTTTGTGCGACTGCGCTGAAATGTTAACCATTTGTCATATCCGAGCATGCCGATCTGACGTTTGTCGCGTAAGGCCTTCACGGCGATGCAGTCTGGTTGCCCAGCAGTGTAGCAGCTGACCTGTCGCGCAAAGCGATGGAAGCGACCTGCAAGACGCCCAGGCGAGATCTGCAGGTTGGGTCACCGTGGTCTTCCCCGCCCACCGTTGCGCCGCTCCCCAAGGACGTACAATGCACTTTCCTCCGCCGTGCCCGTTCGCCTCTGCCGCGACGCACGCCAGCTAAACTAGCACGGCGAGCGCTTCCGCGACTCATCGCCGCTACCTGGTAGGCAAACCGCGTTTATCACCTCCCTTCCTTTTATACATTCCACTTGCTGAATTAAGTGCAAGATAAGGATATCAGGCAACGAGCGAGCACCAAGAAGGTGTTTTGGTTCCGATTTGGAAGACGCCTTGCCGTGGAAGTCACATGTAGCAGCCAGTAGCGGGGAGAGGTGTGAAACTGCCTTAGTCGTTCCAGTGTGGAAATGTTTGTGTGTGTTGGTGCGTTTGTAGTTCATTCTCAAGACGTGGAAACAACTTGCCGGCTATCAGAGATTCGGAGCCTCGGTGAAAAATGGACGTATTTAATGTCGAAATGCCGGCCGCTGGTGGCCGAGCGGTTCTGGCGCTACAGTCTGGAACCGCGCGACCGCTACGGTCGCAGGTTCGAATCCTGCCTCGGGCATGGATGTGTGTGTTGTCCTTAGGTTAGTTAGGTTTAAGTAGTTCTAAGTTCTAGGGGACTTATGACCTCAGCAGTTGAGTCCCATAGTGCTCAGAGCCATTTGAACCATTTTTTAATGACGAAATGGATCGTACATATGTCAACCTTTCGGACCCGCTCATTTCAAATCGAGGTAGTGATGATATGTTACAGTGTTTAAAATAATTAAAAGTTGCGTAAAATAAAAGAGTAGCTTAAACTTCCACTCATTCACCCAATTTTCGCTCACCTGCCTGACCATATTTTACCACGCAGAATTGTAAGGTGTTGACACACTCTGATCTAAAATGCGCTACAAGCCCTGGAAGACACACTCTTAACTCACGAAAGTCTGAGTGGCTGACAAAACTGAACGAATCAGGCACATTTTCAAATCTGCTCCCTAATAATTTAGAGGCAGACTGGACTAATATAAGGTCGGAAAAGTTGCACCACTTTCGTCACTCTAGTTAATCACTTCAGTTAAAATGTAGGAGAGCTAAGCTACGCTGGTGTCCAAAATTAAAGCAACAAACACAAATTTTGCAATATTGCGTTTTTTTGCCAAAAATCAGTGTAAACAGGTGATAGTAAAGTAGAAACAATGTAAAGAATACAGAAAGTAAACAACTGAACATCCATAACGGGAGACAAGTATGGTCTTCGTTTTTTCCAAATTAACGGATTTAGACGTGCATTCCGGCAACTGGTTAATGTCCCCAGTATGGATTGTGGCCATCTCTGGCAACAGTACAGGGCTGACAACGATGGGGCATGCTGTAAACGGTATCATCAATCTCATGTTGAGGCAACAACGCCCATTCTTCTGCAGAACTGCTGTCGAGTCTTGAAGAGTGGTTGGTGGATGCTATTGTGCTGCAACCCATGTCCCTAGTGATTCGCAGACTTACTCTATTGAAATCGGGAAAGCGAGAAGGCCACGCGCCATGCGTGCAAATTCTTCCGTTTCCAAGGAAACATGAACCACGCGAGCTCTGTGAGGTCGAGCATCGTCGTCCATCAGTACGAAGTTGGGCCCACAGCACCTCGCAACAACCCCACATGGGGCCCAAGATCTCGTCACGGTACCAGACAGCAGTTAAACCTTGCCGATTCAACCGTAAACGTTCATGAAGAGGTGTTCGAGTGGTCGATATAATCCCTGCTCACACCATTATGGATCCTCCTCGATATCGGTCCCTTTTTCACAATGTTCGGGTCCCGAAATTGTGTGCCACGTCCCTTCAGATGCGAATCCGTCGAGAGTCACTCTTCAGACCAAGTCGGGACTTGTCTGTGAAATAAACATTGGCCCTCTGTTGGAACGTCCAGGTGGCGTGTTGACGGCTCCACTCTAGATGTTCCCTTCTGTGAAGACGCGTCAGAGGTACAGATACATCGAGTCTCCGACAGTAAAGGCCACTCTGGAGGACCCTTCAGTACACTGTCTGCCTCGATGCAACACGTCCAGTGGGTGCTGCGAGGTCCGATGCAAATTGCCGTGCAGTATGAAGGCTGTAACGCCATCCCCTTACAGCCAAATAACGGTCCTCTCTTTCTGATGTCACACGTGGTCCGCCCTGCTCTGGTCTTTGGGATACAGTTCCGATCTCTGAACTGTCGTCACACCCGAAAAAACAACAGAACGATTAACGTGAAGCCATGGGGCCACATCAGTTCCCGACTGTCCTGCTCCCATTCTTCTTATGTCGCTCCACCGCAGTGAGTCTGCTAGGCGGTTTCACTGCGCCATACAGCACCGACTACGACAGTGCACAGCGCGATTCTGGATTTGGACTGTTCGCCAAACATTATCCGGTTTAACAGGTGCCCTGTCGTAATCGTTGGTGTGGTTCTTGGTTGCTCGGAATGTTACCTTCCGTGCAGAACACGATCGTACGGACGTCTGTTGACAGTTTGTACGATTATATAGTGAATTACTCACTGAACAGGGAAATAATTGTTTGTTGCTCCAATTCTGGATACCAGTGTAATTTCGTATAATATAGTAGAATAAAATATAGCTTTGTGAAATATGCACGACGAAAGCGGTGTGCAATCGGTAGACTGTTGAAAGACCTTTATTCCGCGTCAGTGGCTGGTTATAGCTTTTTAGTTGGCGGGTAAACAATAAAAGTAATTATCATAATAAAAGTGTCCACTTCTAACCACTCTCCCTCCCTGGAGAACAGATCCTGTGCTTCAAATGCCACTTCACAGTATGTTGAGCCAGTTGATACTTTGCTACAGTAGGTATTTTGTAGGCGTCGCTCGCTGTTCGGTCCGTCAGGTCATTGCTTCGTGTTACTACTCCTGGGGATGTTCAACGACTACATGCGAGACTGTTCCGCAAGACTGCGCAAGAGACACTTTTTTTCGTATGTACGTCTTATGCATTTATCTGAGCTCGTTTCGTACACGCCACGGCGGACATACCAGTCTGTAGGCTGCTCCTTACGGAACTGCCCATCAACCAGACAGTACGAACTTGCTTTATAAAAACGTAAATTTTCTACATAACAGGTGGTCCGCTGACCCACTGTAACAGTATGATCGCGTTCTTTTCTGATTGGCCAGTCGACTTTTAAGAAGATCAGACATACACATCACGGTGAGGAAATTCCTTAAAGTAGTTACTAGCCTTCCTGTTAATAACAGTAATTGCATTTCACACGTGCAAGAAATGCCTTGCAGTTATGTAGTAAGACTCATTGTTCTGGCGTTAGCTGTCGTCAGCACACCGGTAGGCAAAGAGGTTGCAAGAAGATCGATAACAGGCGCTAATTCGAGCGCGCCTATGAGGGGAGAGGCCAGAGACACAACCGCAGGCAACGCGTCGCCAATGCCCTAGGCCGCCAATATTTAGATCGCCGCCGCGCACCGGAGGCTCCGATCAGTCACAGACAGTGAGCCCAGCTGCAGACAGTCAGTCGCCGTCTGTTCAGTTACTGGCTCAGTCACTATTCCTAGTTGGCATCTGTCAGTTCACGTCACCGGCTACGAGAGTCTAGTGTTTATTGTGAGGACTTGTACTTCACCTGCAGTGAGGCTAACGTTGACTGTTACGGAAGACCTTGTACCACAACAACTTGCTTAAGGAAAAGGAGCTTCTTGTTCTCATGAATAAAGAACCCCGTTAATACATGTGTGCAGTTATGTTGTAGAAGGAAGATACCGGCTACCGAACAACAGATACCGGCTAACAAACAACATCCTCTCCTTGCTTCCCATTGCACAAGACCCTCCAGTGTCAACAACGACACAAAACATACACTACTGGCCATTAAAATTGCTACACCACGAACATTACGTGCTACAGACGCGAAATTTAACCGACAGCTGTGATATGCAAATGATTAGCTTTTCAGAGCATTCACACAAGGTTGGCGCCGGTGGAGACACCTACAACGTTCTGACATGAGGAAAGTTTCCAACCGATTTCTCATACACAAACAGCAGTTGACCGGCGTTGCCTGGTGAAACGTTGTTGTATTGCCTCGTGTAACGAGGAGAAATGCGTACCATCACGTTTCCGACTTTGATAAAGGTCGGATTGTAGCCTATCGCGATTGCGGTTTATCGTATTGCGACAGTGCTGCTCGCGTTGGTCGAGATCCAATGACTGTTAGCAGAATATGGAATCGGTGGGTTCAGGAGGGTAATACGCAACGCCGTGCTGGATCCCAACGGCCTCGTATCACTAGCAGTCGAGATGACAGGCATCTTATCCGCATGGCTGTAACGGATCGTGCAGCCACGTCTCGATCCCCGCGTCAACAGATGGGGACGTTTGCAAGACAACAACCATCTGCACGAACACTTCGACGACGTTTGCAGCAGCATTGACTATCAGTTCGGAGACCGTGGCTGCGGTTACCCTTGACGCTGCATCACAGACAGGAGCGCCTGCGATGGTGTACTCAACGACGAACCTGGGTGCACAAATGGCAAAACGTCATTTTTTCGGATGAATCCAGGTTCTGTTACAGCATCATGATGGTCGCATCCGTGTTTGGCGTCATCGCGGTGAACGCACATTGGAAGCGTGTATTCGTCATCGCCATACTTTCGTATCACCCGGCGTGATGGTATGGGGTGCCATTGATTGCACGTGTCGGTCACCTCTTGTTCGCATTGACGGCACTTTGAACAGTGGACGTTACATTTCAGATGTGTTACGACCCGTGGCTCTACCCTTCATTCCATCCCTGCGAAACCCTACATTTCAACAGGATAATGCACGACCGCACGTTGCAGGTCCAGTACGGGCCTTTCTGGATACAGAAAATGTTCGACTGCTGCCCTGGCCAGCACATTCTCCAGATATCTCACCAATTGAAAACGTCTGGTCAACGGTGGCCGAGCAACTGGCTCGTCACAGTACGCCAGTCACTACTCTTGATGAACTGTGGTATCGTGTTGAAGCTGCATGGGCAGCTGTACCTGTACACGCCATCCAAGCTCTGTTTGACTCAACGCCCAGGCGTATAGAGGCCGTTATTACGACCAGAGGTGGTTGTTCTGGGTACTTGTTTCTCAGGATCTATGCACCCAAATTGCGTGAAAATGTAATCACATGTGAGTTCTGGTATAATATATTTGTCCAATGAATACCCGTTTATCATCTGCATTTCTTCTTGGTGTAGCAATTTTAATGGCCAGTAGTGTGTATTAAATTAAGTTTTTTAGTTACAAATAATATCGGATTTAAAGTATGTGTCACAGACAATGATCGTAACTGTGTTTTAGTGACTAAGTAAACATTCCTATCACAGTGTCTATTTGAGGCATAAGGAATACCTTAACAGGTTTATTTCATCATTAACAGTTCCCAGAGTGTATATTACCTACATTGCCTATATTTGGCTATTCTCAGGATTACTGTCGACATGTTATCAGCTCTTCAATTAATGAAATGTGAGCGAGAATCTGCTGGTAATAAACTTTAAAGAAGCGGAAAAGCTCCTAGCTGTTACGTTTCAAGACGGTGACTGTATCATCAGGACAGTGCATCTGTGGGGCAATGGTTTGTGGACAACAACATTCCTGAAATGGACCGGCCTGCCGAGAGTCCAGACCTGAACACAACAGAACACTTTTGGGATGAATTTGCACTCCATCTTTGCTCCAGACTCAGCATCGAACAACACTTCCTTCTCTAGTTTCGTTCGTTGTGAAGGAATGGACTTCTAAAGTTCACGCCCACCGTGTGATACAGCCAGGATACAAACGACACAGAGAGATATTCTTTAGTGGAAAAGATAACCGACCTGTGTAAAAGCTTTCCACACTACTCAGTGAACACTTTAAGTTTAAAATGTTTGGTTGTTTTAGTTTTGATCGATGGCTATTCACGTTTTACTCTGCTCCACTTTGTAATCGGAAATAATTTGCTTTGTATGCTTAGCACGACGAAACCACTCGAATCGCTTAGTTACATTGGTAACAGATTATTGTTAGACCTTACTGAAAGTCTGATCTCCACAGAAGACCACAAGCTGGTGTCATATGCTCCAGATTTAGGTTTTCCGTTGTTTTCTCAATGATCTAGTCCGAATTACAGAATGGTTCCTTTGAATCGGACGCGGCCAAAATATTTTCTAATCCGTGGTCTCGCTCCGTCTCTAATGGCCTAGTGGTCGACGGAACGTTAAATCCTCGTCTTCACTCCTTTCTTTTACGCTCCGAACGTTCTTATTAACCTTTTCTGCGTCACACTTGGACTGTGTGTGATCATTGTGGATCAATTAGAAAAGTTCGGAACCGGTGGTCTAGTAAAGGGCATGCCTGCAAAGCGAGTGGTAGCGGTATCAAATCCCGGTCGGGCCACGGAAATTTTCAGTCTGCCTTTAATGTATACTTCCTCTCTCAGGGATGTGAGGAGTCACTAAGAACAAGTTGTTCGGGTTTACGGTAAACTTCGGGTTCAATTTCCCCGGCTGCATAACTGTGGCAGCTTAGGAACACTTAAGTCGCTGAAGTCGCATCCAATTGAAAGACTTGCACCGGGACATTGAGACGCACGTAATTATGATATAATTACCCAAAACATTCTTTCCCTTACTTCTGTGTCTCATGTAACTGAAAGGAAATTCTGAAGTATTGTTTAAAGTATTGCCAATAATTTTGCGGACCATCATCGTCGTCAGAAGGAAAAGTAATTTTAATGGCTTTATTCTGTTAGACTGAGTACTAGAAAGAACCACACTGACTCTCAAATGAACGAAACGGGACCGTGGAGTATCAGCGACTGGTGCCGCGTGCAAATAAGCGTGCTCTGCTGTTACTTGACCCACTGCACCGCTAATGTTGGCACGGATGCAAAGGTGAAGGCGAGCAGATAAGCACTTCTCTCTGTACGTTGTGCGTCTGCTGCGCTTGTCCATAGCTTGCAGCTTTTAAGTATTTGCTATGTCGCACATACTGTGTTACCAGGACAGTTGTTATGAGGACATGAATCAGTGAGACAGCAATGTTGCAAATTCCTTCGATGAGAAGCGACGTAACTTACAACACTATATCAGTTTATCTTTAATGTACATTCAGAACCAAAAATCAACAAAGAGATTACATAAAAATGGGACTCTGCAATTTACCATAAGAGACACTGTTATAGCCTTCGTTATTGGATCACCTGGTAAAAAAATGAAACACGTAGGAACTGGACTTTGGGAGGATGTCGGTTGAGATTCAAGTCAGAGCATCTACATATAAGTTTTACACGCTTTCCCTACATCGCTTACGGTGAGTGTCGGGATGTTTTCTTCGAAAGGGCACGCCCGATAGTCTTCCCTCAACTCGAGTTTATGTTCCGTCTCTAATGACTTCACGGTCGACAGGACTTTGAAAACCCTAATCATCCTTTCTTCTTGCGGATTAGGAAGATAAAGTAATGGCCCAGTCGGATGTGATTACATACCGTACTTTTCACCGAGAAAGAGTATTTTACTCAAAATTTTATTTTGGATATTTTGTTTGGTCTATGTTGTAGACATCGTGGCGCATAAACTATTTATACAAGATGTTTTGAGGTTCAAATGGTTCAAATGGGTCTGAGCACTATGGGACTTAACTTCTGAGGTCATCAGTCCCCAAGAACTTAGAACTACTTAAACCTAACCAACCTAAGGAGATCACACACATCCATGACCGAGGCAGGATTCGAACATGCGACCGTAGCGGTCGCGCGGTTCCAGACTGTAGCGCCTAGAACCGCTCGGCCACACCGGCCGGCTTTTGAAGTTCGTATTACAACTTCTAGCGGTTGTAGCGGGGACTTAATAGATAAAGTTTTAATAAGGTACCCATGTTCGGAAAGTACCGTTTGCCCGCATTACGTGGTCGTGCGGTAGCGTTCTCGCTTCCCACGCCCGGGTTCCCGGGTTCGATTCCCGGCGGGGTCAGGGATTTTCTCTGCCTCGTGATGGCTGGATGTTGTGTGTGATGTCCTTAGGTTAGTTAGGTTTAAGTAGTTCTAAGTTCTAGGGGACTGATGACCATAGATGTTAAGTCCCATAGTGCTCAGAGCCATTTGAACCCATTTTTGAAAGTACTGTTTGGATGTAAAGGAAGTTTGAAGGTCGGATCACTAGCACGTATCCCGCCTCACGCTAAGCACACAATCTGAGAAGAGGATACCGTCGTCGGTCCCTATTGTCACTATGACGTCACACACCATCTTCGTCCGACTACAACAACGGCTGCGAGACAATGGTAGGTTCGCAGTAAGAAGGGCTGGCTGCTGTGCTATGGACGCGCCTCACTTTCAACTTTGAAGTCACGTAGAAGTCAACCCGACGACGAGAACAGCAAACACTGTCCATGCCGTGGGCTCCGGTAGAGCATACAGGCCTGAGATCAATTGTCTCCGGGTGTGTGCGTACCGTGAAGTGAGAGATTCGAAAGCGATTCTATCTTCAAACTTATTTTATATCCAAACGTTGCATTTGATGGCATGGGTTCCTTATCAGTACTTCATCTACTAACTGTCCTCTGCAAACCCGAAAAGCCTGTAATAGGAACTGCGAAACACTGCGTCTACTAGCTTGTCTCCGTCTTTCCCCTTCTCGCTGCCGTGGTATGAACTGCTGCCTGGCTGGTAGCAGACAGGTGGACAAAACAAATTTACAGTCCATTGTAAAGTGACTCGGAGTGGGAAGGTGGCGGGTCGCCTCCAGTGGCTCTTAAAAGGCCTCCCCTGACAGCCGCGGCGTGGGAGGGCGTTCTCCTTGGAAACTAGTCCCCTCCCTCCTCCCTCCCCCCCCATTCATCGTTGCGTCATCATTCAGAACGAGGCGTCAGCGGTGAACGAACGGCATAAAGCCAACGCTCGTGGCTGGCGACCTTTCAGTCGTTTAGTGTTTAAGCAGAAAAAGCACATACTTCTACAGTCAATTTTTCCGCTGTTTATTACTTTTCTGTTTTTATTGTTCTATAAATTTCCAAGAACTGCCTGCACAGCTGAGCGCAAGGGAGGATAATCAAAAGTATTGACTGTTCCCAAAGGTATAGTCTCTTGATTTTTCTTTGTTTTTTACATTGTGTATATTGAGCAAGCAGTAAAGGAAACAAAAGAAAAATTCAGAGTAGGAACTAAAATTCACGGAGAAGTAATAAAAACTTTGAGGTTCGCTGATGACAATGTAATTCTGTCAGACAGCTAAGGACCTGGAAGAGCAACTGAACGGAATGGACAGTGTCTTGAAAGGAGGGTATAACATGAACATCAGCAAAAGCAAAACGAGGATAATGGAATGTAGTCGAATTAAATCGGGTGATGCTGAGGGAATTAGATTAGGAAATGAGACGCTGAAAGTAGTAAATGATTTTTGCTATTTGGGGAGCAAAATAACTGATGACGTTCGAAGTAGAAAGGATATAAAATGTAGACTGGCAATGGCAAGGAAAGCGTTTCTGAAGAAGAGAAATTTGTTAACATCGAGTATAGATTTAAGTGTCAGGAAGTCTTTTGTGGGAGTATTTGTATGGAGTGTAGCCATGTATGGAAGCGAACCATGGACGATAAATAGTTCGGACATGAAGAGAATAGAAGCCTTCGAAATATGGTGCTACAGAAGAATGCTGAAGATTAGGTGGGTAGATCACATAACTAATGAGGAGGTATTGAATAGAATTGGGGAGGAGTTTGTGGCACAACTTGACTAGAAGAAGGGATCGCTTGGTAGGACATGTTTTGAGGCATCAAGGGATCACAAATTTAGCATTGGAGGACAGCGTGGAGGGTAAAAATCGTAGAGGGAGACCAAGAGATGAATACACTAAGCAGATTCAGAAGTATGTAGGCTGCAGTAGCTAGTGGGAGATCAAGAAGCCTGCACAGGATAGAGTAGCATGGAGAGCTGCACCAAACCAGTCTTTGGACTGAAGACCACAACAAGAAGATAAAACTACACAAAAAGTGGCTGATTGGTGTATTTCTTCATGTGATTTAACCCACAGCCCGGAGCGTATCCATCACTAATATGGATAGTTCTTTTAAATATTTGAAAAAAAATTTCTGTGGACAGAATGTGATTTTTTCTTGACATTTTGTTCGTGCGCAACTTCCTACTCCTAATTGAGAGGGGGAAATATAGAATTATTAATTTTGCACTTGTCTGACCAATGTTTTATGTACGAGAACCACAATGGGTAGGGTAGAATGGATTTTCTACGAAACGTCGACGCATCTGCCATTTCATAAATGGCTGAAGTTCGCGAAACAAGTTAATCGGCAAGAGTTAATAAGTGAAAGGGTCAGTATGGATACACTCTTAACATTTTTTAGCTTGTCTTCAGAGATGGTTACAGAACTACGATTTTTAAAGCTGGATCCATGTACCTTTATTCGGTGCTCGAGAGCTGTTGAAAGGAGGAATAAACAGATTTAATGTATGTTCCTATTCGCAGAGAATCTTCTAGCAGCGAAAGATGGGACGTGCGCTAACAGACTGCCAGTCCAGCGTAGTTTCACCTAAACTGTCTCGTGCAAATAGCACAATTGAAAAAAAAAAGTACTTAACATGCCCTATGTACTAAATTCAACATTACTCTCCTATTTCAACGTTAGAAAATACGGATTTTTACACTATTTTCATTTCGTAAATGGACACTGGCAGGTTGTTGCGAATACAGTTAACGGAAGGCTATGAACATAAATATCGCCCCAGTGAAAATATTCTGCTAACATAAAGCAGTACAAAGACGTCTGAGTCTTTTATGCACTTCCAAACAAAATAGACCAGAGGAGTTGAGTCAGAGGACCGGGCAGGTCAGTTCACTGTTACGCCCACGACGAATCCATCTGGTAGGATACGTTCGATTCTGGACACGACGTGCACTCAAGGCGTTATGTGCTGGACATCCGTCGTGTTTGTACTACGTAAGCATTCTACTTCTTAGCGGTACTTCATCCAGAAGACGAAGTCCACTGATATCCTTGCAACTGAGCGCCCGTAAGCTCCAAACACAGACACACGTCGAGAAGATGACGAAGAATTCGTGTGAGAAAGTTGACATATATCCTGCCGTTTATGTTACAACTGATGAGATAGGGGGCAATCATTTTAGTACCAAGCATCCGACATGAGACATTAACCCTTCATTGACGCTGATGTTACACTTATCGAAGGCATTGTCAGTTTTCGCTGGACAAGTAATGCGTATTCTTTATATTTATATGACATTTGATTGAGGAGAAACATTCATCAGTAAAATGAACATCGGAGAAGTTCTCGTTGGCGAAGGTATTTGCTGTTGTCTCCTAATAGAACTGAACACGATTCGGGGGAACATTCCCAGGAATTCTCGGTGTAACTGTATGTGATAAGAAAGGAATTGATGATGTGTTAGAATGCGATGTACAGTAGTCTCAGGAAAGTCTGTTTCTCGTTCAAGCTGTTGTGTGTTCACATGTGGATTCATTGCAATAGAAGCGAGAACAGTAACTTGACTGGCTTCGTCTACACGAATTCTACGATTATTGCGTTGCCTTGAGACGAAACTTCCGATCTCCCGAAGCGTCTGTAGATGACGTCAAAACACGCAATGGGAAAATGGATTCTTGTCAGTTCAAATGGAAAGGTACGAAACGACGTAACAACCAAACCGGTTGAAATTTGGGAATTCCGCTTTGGGATAATGTAGCGTGACGTCTAGGGACGCGAATGTGGTGTCCGGCGTGTCCCGAAAAAATTCAGAGTTGTGCCCTCAGCAGGCGAGGTGACGCCGCTTACTGTGTTTTTTCCACGTCACACGTCGGATACTCATGGAATTCCTCAAGCTCGGAAAAACCATTAACAGAGACGTGCACTGTGACAGACTCCGCTGCCTACGCAAACCATCAGGAGCAACCGGCCTGGGAGGAAGCGATTTCGCCCCATGATAAGGCGCGTACACACGTCTTTAAGGCCACACAAAGTGTGATGGCCTAATTCGAGAGGGAGGAGCTTCAGCTTGCACCCTACAACCCGGACATGTCGCCCTGCGACCCCCACGTGCTTGGTCCTCTAAAAAAACATCTCAAAGGGAGCACTTCAACTCAGACATCGAACAGAAGGATGCAGTGGAGGAATAGCTCCTGTCGCGTGCTCTGGAATTCTGGAAACAAGGAATCCTTCGGCTCGTAAACAGTGGGATAGCTCAGCACTGACCTCTGGTGACTACTCTGAACACAGACTTTAATTACTGTTACAGAGTTTTTTTTTTTTTTTGCACCTTTTCTTTTGAACACGGCTCACACGATAGTACTGTATTACATGTACCTGTACTGTAAGTAAGTAAACATTACTGAAATCACTGTTCGGATAACTGACATTCTCCACAAGTGTGACATTTCTGCCTTCTCGCCATTCGTGTACACTGGACCCACACAGAGCTTCATCTGAAGACGGCTGAGTGAGTGTGCGGTGTGCACTATCCTTGTGTTTCCATTTGTATATTGTCCAAGACAGCAAAAGGACAAAATATGTTACCCAATGTACCTACACTATATTCTGGTACAGGACAACCAGAGTCAATTTGAAGCCAAAGTGCTGGAGCGTGGACATCTTGGAAGAAATGGAAATATTCATCCATGGCCATAAGTCGAATACGAGATCCTAAATCAAATGACAGTCCAAAAATGCACACTTCTTTACGAATTTCAATTCAGTACTCGTAAGTACATGACATTAAGCATACATATGAGTATAGATCCCAGAAATAACTTCCTAATTTTTAAAATAAAAATTTTTTACTCTGTCATTTGTATTATAAAATTGTCACAGTCGCTCATTTTGTAATATATTAAGGCACACAACATCAGTGACACGACAGCAAGACCTGCACAACATATTACTACTGACAACACCGTGATGGACATATCGATAGTCAAATCGAAACTTAGTCTTGTTTTGAACGCCATCTTGTTTCCAGCACTGCTGATTTGTTTTGTGTTATCGTGTTCTACTATAAAGTCATCCTTGTGAAGTTGGTGAACAACAGTGAAGAAATCCCAAAGATGCATGGAACAGACCACAACGCCACAAGAACAAAGTGAGTGATTGTTTTATAAAAAATTTCACGTTAACAACAGACCAATACACAAAGTAACTAGGTTATTCTTCTCTCTCTCCACAGGATGGTCACAGCTCATGTACAGAAACTTTAATATCTTTACACACTTATGTTAAATGTCTTTGTAATGCCACTATAGCGTGACTAGGCATGTCATATTTTGTGAGCGGTATTTGAAAATCTTTTTTTTTCCAATGTCAATTTTCTGTAGATAGCAATTGGAATATCGGATAAAAATTATAGTGAGCTATTTAAAACAGACGCACTGTTTCCAGAATGAGATTTTCACTCTGCAGCGGAGTGTGCGCTGATATGAATCTGCCAGGAAGTTTCAGACGCTACTGTTGTTCACACCATTGTCGTTCTCCAACCTTGAACTGACTTACCCAAACAATTACAGGGGGACAGACAGTTTAACGTGAACTCTGAAATACATAGCGGTGGTGGGGGGAGGGGGGGGAGACGGTAAAAATATGGAAACACTCCAAGCACCATACATTACCGTGCCTAATAATGTGTAGGAAAACTGTTGGATTGATAACATGTTCCATCCACATCGGCATGGATAAATACAGGTCCTATGCGGTTTTTGAGGGAACGGGATACCATTCTTCCTGCTAAACAGTGACAAGTGCAGGGAACGATGATGGAGATGGATAGCGATCATCAAATCTTCTGTGCAAACACTCAATTATATTGAGATGTGGTGACCATGGGAGATGCTGAAATTCATCCTAGTGTTCAGCAAAACCAAATGGTTCAAATGGCTCTGAGCACTATGGGACTTAACTTCTGATGACATGAGTCCCCTAGAACTTTGAACTACTTAAACCTAACTAACCTGAGGACATCACACACATCCATGCCCGAGGCAGGATTCGAACCTGCGACCGTAGCGGTCGCGCGGTTCCAGACCGTAGCGCCTAGAACCGATCGGCCACCCCGGCCAGCTCAGCAAAACCAGTTCTGGACAGTACGAGCTGTGTGGAACACAGCATCATCATTGGGGAAGAACATCGTACCGTGGGTTGGAACTGTTCAGCCAAAACGGCACATAATCCACGGCGTAATGCGACCCAGAGTAACCAGGGAGCCCACGGAATACCACGATAAGGCTGCCGAAATCGTCATAGAGCCCCCGCCACGTTTCGCTCTTGGGACGTAAACTCGGTCAGAAGATGGCAACAGCGTAAAACAAAACCGTACAAACAAATAAGTCATCGTTCCAGAGTCCAGATTTTATGGCTTTGACACCATGATTTCCTGTTACATGCATTCGTATTATTGGTTAGCAGTTTTAGAATCCAGCCCGCCTGGAATGCGCTGCTTCTGGAGCTCCCTTCGTGTTGGTTTGATGCTGCTGGTGTTCTCGAATGGGACATTCTGTTACTGTAGTGACTTTTGCACCCGTCATCCTCTTATTTTTCGTCACTATCTTCTTCAGTTTGTTTGTTTTAATGTGTGTGAAATCTTATGGGACTGAACTGCTAAGGTCATCAGTCCCTAAGCTGACACACCACTTAACCTAAATTATCCTAAGGACAAACACACACACCTATGCCCGAGAGAGGACTCGAACCTCCGCCGGGACCTATCCTCTTCAGTGACCATTCGTCACGATCGCTCCACACACACCTTCGTTCGCGTCGTGACTTACCGGACGTTGTTTTTCCGCTTTTCCTGTATGCGGTATAGATCCTCGATAGGGTTCCTCTTGAGACACCAAATACTTAGGCTCCCACGATTACGGAAGCACCTACCATACACACAACAACAATTTACCTATATTTGGATTCACTTAGCTAAGACTAATTCTCTCAGAAGTGCAGAGAATACTGTTCCGAGCACGAGTGACACTTGTGACGCTGCATAGGTGACGTTCGTTGTCAAATACAACCTCGCAAACGGCAGGCTTGGCTAGCATCTGCATTTATGCTTAAGTATGCGTTTCTCGCTGTGTTCCCATACGTTATCCAACCCCTGTATAAAGGCTGGTCCGTTGATAGTGACCGGGCCAAATATCTCATGAAATAAGCATCAAACGAAAAAACTACAAAGAACTAAACTTGTCTAGTTTGAAGGGGGAAACCAGATGGCGCTATGGTTGGCCCGCTAGATGGCGCTGCCATAGGGCAAACGGATATCAACTGCGTTTTTTTTTAATAGGAACTCTCATTTTTTATTACATATTCGTGTAGTACGTAAAGAAATATGAATGTTTTAGTTGGACCATTTTTTGGCTTTGTGATAGATGGCGCTGTAATAGTCACAAACGTATAAGTACGTGGTATCACGTAACATTCAGCCACGTGGTATCACGTAACATTCAGGCAGTGCGGACGGTATTTGCTTCGTGATACATTACCCGTGTTAAAATTGACCGATCACCAATTGCGGAAAAGGTCGATATCATGTTGATGTATGGCTATTGTCATCAAAATGCCCAACGGGCGTGTGCTATGTATGCTGCTCGGTATCCTGGACGACATCATCCAAGTGTCCGGACCGTTCGCCGGATAGTTACGTTATTTAAGGAAACAGGAAGTGTTCAGCCACCTGTGAAACGTCAACCACGACCTGCAACAAATGATGATGCCCAAGTAGGTGTTTTAGCTGCTGTCGCGGCTAATCCGCACATCAGTAGCAGACAAACTGCGCAAGAATCGGGAATCTCAAAAACGTCGGTGTTGAGAATGCTACATCAACATCGATTGCACCCGTACCATATTTCTATGCACCAGGAATTGCATGGCGACGACTTTGAACGTCGTGTACAGTTCTGCCACTGGGCACAAGAGAAATTACGAGACGATGACAGATTTTTTGCACGCGTTCTATTTAGCGACGAAGCGTCATTCACCAATAGCGGCATAATATGCACTATTGGGCAACGGAAAATCCACGATGGCTGCGACAAGCGCCACATCAGTGACCTTGGCGGGTTAATGTATGGTGAGGCATTATGGGAGGAAGGATAATTGGCCCCATTTTATCGATGGCAGTCTAAATGGTGCAATGTACGCTGATTTCATACGTAATGTTCTACCGATGTTACTACAAGATGTTTCACTGCATGACAGAATGGCGATGTACTTCCAACATGATGGATGTCCGGCACATAGCTCGCGTGCGGTTGAAGCGGTATTGAATAGCATATTTCATGACAGGTGTATTGGTCGTCGAAGGACCACACCATGGCGCGCACGTTCACCGGATCTGACGTCCCCGGATTTCTTTCTGTGGGGAAAGTTGAAGGATATTTGCTACCGTGATCCACCGAAAACGCCTGACAACATGCGTCAGCGCACTGTATGCTGTTGAGAGGAATGTCGTTACAGGTATTGGCAAATGCATTGAGGTTGACGGACATCATTTTGAGCATTTATTGCATTAATGTGGTATTTACAGGTAATCACGCTGTAACAGCATGCGTTCTCAGAAATGATAACTTCACAAAGGTACATGTATGACATTGGAACAACCGAAATAAAATGTTCAAACCTACCTACGTTCTGTATTTTAATTTAAAAAACCTACCTGTTACCAACTGTTCGTCTAAAATTGTGAGCCATACGTTTGTGACTATTACAGCACCATCTATCACAAAGCGAAAAAAGTGGTCCAACTAAAACATTCATATTTCTTTACGCACTACACGAATATGTAATAAAAAATGGGGGTTCCTATTTAAAAAGACGCAGTCGATATCCGTTTGAGCTATGGCAGCGCCATCTAGCGGGCCAACCATAACGCCATCTGGTTTCCCCCTTCAAGCACAAGTTTCGTTCTTTGTAGTTTTTTCGTTTCACGCATATTTCGTGAGATATTCGGCCCTGTCACGATCAATGGAATACCCTGTATACTTAACTGCGTCCAGTATCCTGTTGCATCCTTCCCCTTTTCCACCATTTTCTTTCCTGAAAACGGCGTGGTAAAAACGCGCTGACGGTGTTTAAATGTACCCGACATAAATAATGTTTTAAATTGTGTCTAGTATCGCACTCTTCGGTCACTTTCCGCGGCGCACGAGTCTGGGAGCCGGCCTGTTTAGTCAGAAGGAGTACTGGACGGCCCTCGGTAAGAAAGGCGTGTTTGTTCCCGGCGGGCCAGAAATGAGCGTGAGGAGGAGAAGGCGAGGGTGGCGCTAGCGTCCGGCCGGAAGTGGCCGCGCGGCTACACAACAGCCAACTTCCCGGCCCCGACCCGGCGTGCTGCAAGAGCAACAAGTGCCGAGGCGAGGCGAGGCCGGACCGCTGCCGCCAGCCCCGTTCCCAGCGGAGAAAGCGCCGGCGAGGCGATGTGTGTCGCAAGGCGGAGGCAGGCCTGCCGCTGCGTCCGCCTCTGCCACTGCCTGAAGATGCCACCGCGCAGCGCGGCCGAAACGTCGAAGCTCAGTGCCAGACCTGACAACGGCCCTCTCCAGTTACGAGTAAAGTTATCGATTTAATTTTATCCACATTGCGATCTGTGAACGTGACTGTACTCAGTACACAGCAAGTACGCGTAAAAAAGCTTTCAGTCACTTTTTTTCGTGTTCTATTCAATTAGGCGGTGCGTTTCTGATCCTATGCGTCCATTGTCAGGCGCAAAACAACTTTATACAGAAGGGTCCAAAAAAATGTTTCCACTGTTTGAAAGTCCATAACTGGCAAACTATTTGACGGAGTTATCTCATCTTTGGTAGTGTTATAGTTTGTAGTTCCGGCAAGCGCCACACAAGCGTTGCATTGCGTTGTTTTGTTTTGTCAGATGACATTCACCAGATAGTCAGTGTTTTGTTCTTACAAGGGAACATCCCAATCGCACCCCCCTCAGATTTAGTTATAAGTTGGCACAGTGGATAGGCCTTGATAAACTGAACACAGATCAATTGAAAAAAACAGGAAGAAGTTGTGTGGAACTGTGAAAAAATAAGCAAAATATACAAACTGAGTAGTCCATGGGGCACATAGGCAACATCATGGACAAAGTGAGCTCAGGAGCGCCGTGGTCCGTGGTAGGGTGAGCAGCTGCAGAACGAGAGGTCCTTGGTTCAAGTCTTCCCTCGAGTGAAAATTTTACTTTCTTTATTTTTGCATAGTTATTATCTGTCCGTTCGTTCATTGACGTCTCTGTTCACTGTAATAAGTTTAGTGTCTGTGTTTTGCGACCGCATCGCAAAACCGTCCGATTAGTAGACGAAAGGACGTGCCTCTCCAATGGGAACCGAAAACATTTGATCGCAAGGCCATAGGTCAACCGATTCCTCCACAGGAAAACACATCTGATATATTCTATACGACACTGGTGACGGCATGTGCGTCACATGACAGGAATATGTTGTCGACCCACCTAACTTGTACACTTGGCGAATGGGTAAAAAGATTCTTCTACCTTGCCCGATATAGGTTTTCTTGTGGATGTGATAATCACTCCCAAAAAAGTGATGAAAACATAAGAGTTTGTCACATAAACTCAAAATAAAAAATTAAACTTTTCACTCGATGGAAGATTTGAACCAAGGACCATTCGCTCCGCAGTTGCTCACGTTACCATGAGACCACGGCGCTCCTGCGTTCCCAGTGTCCTTGATACTGCATATCTTCCCATGAACTACTCAGTTTGTATATTTTGCTTATTTTTTCACAGTTCCACACAACTTCTTCCTGTTTTCTCAATTGATCTGTGTTCAGTTTTTCAAGGCCTATCCACTGTGCCAACTTATAACTAAATCTGAGGGGGGGGGGGGTGCGATGGGGAGGTTCACTTGTTAGTTGCACCCAGTTACTCGAGTAAACATGGCTGGCGCAAGGCTTACATTCGATGAAAGGAAGTCAGTTTTGAAGTGGTATTTTAAGTACGAAAACATTAATGAGGTTCAACGGCAATGGCGAAATGAGTATCAAACAGAGCCACCGACATGTTTAACGATTCGTCGCTTTCGAGACAAATTTGAAGCCGAAGGCTGTGTTAAAGACGTACACAAACAACGATGTGGACGACCTGTAACAGTAACAAGTCCAGCTAACTCCCGTCGTGTGTTATAACAATTCATTCGCTCACCACAGAAGTCTGTGAGACAGTGTGCCCGTCAAACTGGAGTGAGTCGCTCAAGTGTTCGGCGAATTTTGAAGAGAGCAAATTGGAAGTGCTACATCCCACGATTCCTACACGCAATGAACGAGGACGACCCAGATCGTAGAATGGAGTACTGCGAGTGGTTTATTAATATGGTTGGCAACGACGAAAAGTTTGCAGACATGATTGTATGGTCTGATGGGGCACAGTTCAAACTCAGTGCTACAGTAAATTGCCACAACTGCATCTACTGGGCCGCCAAAAATCCGAACGTCCATGTAGACAAAGCCGTGAATTTGCCAGGAGTAAATGTGTGGTGTGGGTTGTCTTACTGGGGATTGATTGGGCCATTCTTGTTTGACGGCACAGTTACCGGTGAGGTGTACCTTCAGAAGCTTCAGGCATCCATTTTACCTGCCATCCGAGACTTGTATGGAGACGGAAGAGTTTACTTTCAACAAGATGGTGCCCCAGCCCACTACCAAAATTGTGTTAGGGCGTATCTCGATGAAAATCTACCAGGAAGATGGATAGGCCGTAGAGGTGCTGTGGAGTATCCACCACGTTCCCCAGACCTAACACCTGTGGACTTTTATCTGTGTGGAACATTAAAGGACGTCGTTTATCGACAAAAGCCACGCACATTGGATGAACTTCGAGAATCCATCGTACATTCATGTGCAAATATCCAACTGAACACGTTGCAGTCAGTAGTTCGTGCTGCAGTTCGGCGGCACCTTTTTTGTGTGGATGTTAATAGCGACCATTTCGAACAACTACAGTGATATCTTTAAGTTTGGCTTTAAGCTACACTTTCACTGAAAATGAGACAACTCCGTCAATTAGTTTGCAAGTTATGGACTTTTAAACAGTGGATACATTTTTTGGACCCCTCTGTACACAATTTATTTCCGCTCTTGGGTGACATGTAATTTCCTGTTGTGAGAAGCTTAGATACTAGGTGTTGTACTTCGTGAACCGACTACGCAAAATATGATTAATACCAGCAGAAGTCTGTTTATACTTGCTGTCATCGTACATCGTGCCACTCAAGGCGCACATCTGTCTGTACACTTTAAAAACACTTTACAGATGGAGCTTAACGCTGCGTGATCAAGGATGAGGTTTACCGTGTAGTGTTGGAGATCTGAGTATTAAGTAAATTGACATATGCGAGGAATAAATATAAAATAAGTCTTTAAAATTACTAAAATAACTCTGGCTAGCGAAATCTGTCTGTTCGTTTAACAGTGATTCAAGTTTTCTGATTTTATAGAGGTATATTTCCAGTTGTTCTAAGATATTTAGTAGTCTACCCTTGGCTTCATTGTGAAGTAGTAGGAAATATATGTGAGAATGCAGGCTTAATCAGTGAATCTCTATGAAGTTCTCTCGGGTTATAGGCCGAGTCAAGACGTTGTTCTTCGACAACGTTAAAAATGGTTCAAAATGGCTCTGAGGACTATGGGACTTAACTTCTGAGGTCATCAGTCCCCTACAACTTAGAACTACTTAAACGTAACTAACCAAAGGACATCACACACATCCATGCCCGAGGCAGGATTCGAACCTGTGACCGTAGCGTTCGCGCGGTTCCAGACTGTAGAGCCTAGAACCGCTCGGCCACTTCGGCCGGCTCTTCGACAACGTTTCGACAAGTTTAATACTCGTCATCTTCAGACGAAGTCACTTCACCTGACTATGACAGTTGGATACTTGTCGAAAAGTTGCCGCAAACGACGCCTTGACTCGGCTGATAACCTGAGAATTCTACCAAATTGTTTTCGTCCTGTTGTTAATTTGTTTGTGTGTAAATTATCAACTATTTTGGCTATGTAGCCATCGTTTAAGGCAATACCTTTTATTGTGTCCAATTCTGTGGTAAAAATATTTTCTTCTAAGTCGCGTGAGTGCCCTGTGCAGCATGGACCTAAATTCAGCATGTCTGTGAGGTGGGATAGCGTGATGAGTTGCCTATCGTTATGTCTGTGTATCTCTGTTTTCCCTGCATAGTAGCCATGATACTTTGTACACTGCACTGCTGTTTAATTTTTGAGTATCTCTTTTTATGTTGTGGACCAGTAAGTATCCTAACTTGTTATCAGTGGACAACACAATTGTTACATTGGTTTTTTTGAACAGGCTAGCAGTTTTTTTAAGAAATGGGGCCTAGGTATGGGATGCTGGCAAAAATTATAGACGAGAGTGTGACATGGGTGACGTGATGTGTGATGGCAGAAAGGATAAACCAACGTCTGGCGTTAAAATGTTAAAAATGTTCTTTCCGGTTCGTTCTGAAAGTTTTTCACTGTTTTTTCCACTATCTCTCATCATTTATTGCACAGTTGATCCTCGAAATATAAAACCTAACAACTAACCTTATCACAACAGGAACGCACATCTCACCCCACTCAACAGCACAAGTAAATGATATATTAAGACGATCTGTAGCCCACGATGTATCTACGGGGACCGAAATTCATCGTGTAATTGATTAAGACACGACAACATTGCGACTGAAGGCGTTGTTGTGCATGCTTCCTGTGTAAAGTTATCGTATCTCATAAAGTGTTTAGTAACTTGCAGCGAATGCATTGGTACACAATACATACTATCCAATAAGAGCATGCATCTGTTAAAGGACTTTTTAAGTGGATGAGATCGTGCGTACCCTCGCTATAAAGATTGGTCACGCACTTCAGATACTGTTGGCACCATGTGTTTCCACGAACAGTGGCCAATCCCAGATTCCTCAGCATTTACGGCGGAACTCACTGCAATCAATATGATTACAGCTTATATAAATATACATGTTTTATTTTGGCAGGCACCTGATCAGCACTGCTGCTCATATCGGATCATGTCGTGAATAATACCAACGATTCCTTGGTGTACCAGAATAAAGACTGGATTGCTGAACTACAGCGCCGTAACAAGAAAACCACCAACTATGGGCGAAGGGGCACCATGTTCTCAGGGACAGTGAAACTATCAGCGCTCTTGTTAAGAGTGACAGCCCCCTTGGGACAAGACATATGAACATTTTCCTTACACGACCTTCTCCAAGACGTCAGGCGGCAGGGCAGAACACAGATTCAAAAGACTAAAAAGCGAGAATTTTATGCTGCGTTATTAACAACCACGCCCCAACGTTCTGGTGAAACTGAACTCGACAAGGAGTAATCTCATTCTCTTTCTTTCTTCTTAGTGAAATACCAGAATAATGTCAGTAAGTAACTTAAGTGCTACATTCGACAACCATCATTTTAGATACAAAATTTAACAGAAAAATTATGAATTTTTAGTTGGATGCATTCTCAGACTCAATTGTGATTTTAAGAAACTATGCAGTTTACGTTGGCATGAGCGCGCAGTCTTTAGGATCAGAGCAACCCCTTCCACTTATTTTCTTGACGCGGTGTGAAAAGTTCTCAATTACGAGATTACTCTGTCCCCTGAACAGCTTCCCTTTCTGTAAACAAGAAAATTACGTACCAGCATCGATGAGAGCGTTCTCACTAAATAGAAATAATCGAAGATCTGATTTCAGAATTGTAGTCTTGGTTATACATTCTCGAAAAGCCGCATTTCAAAAAATGTTAAAGAAAAATGAGCTTTGCACGCCGATGCTATGGTAACGCAGGAGGGCGCTTTGTCTGGGAACGCCACTAGACAGTGGCAGTTTGCTTTCTGTGATCTGTAAACAGGAAGCGCCTTAATTACGACCGAAAGTGCCGAATGGCGTCGGTCCGCCATTCAAGAAGTGGAGTTTACGTCGGCTCGTGTTTTACGACGGCTGCCGTCTGTAAACAGAACTGCCGTCTGTGCCTAAGTTACGGCGGGCAGAGACAGCTTGGCGGGGTGTCTAAACTGTTTAGTTAGCAGCCAGACAAGTGAGTCCAATAACACGTTCAGAGTATGCGACAGTCTTAATTATTACACTGCTCACATATTATGGCAGTTCAGAAGACCGACAATTTCCTCTGTATCTACATCTACATCCATACTCCGCAAGCCACCTGACGGTGTGTGGCGGAGGGTACTTTGAGTACCTCTATCGCTTCTCCCTTCTGTTCCAGTCTCGTATTGTTCGTGGAAAGAAAGATTATCGGTATGCCTCTGTGTGGGCTCTAATCTCTCTGATTTTATCCTCATGGTCTCTTCGCGAGGCATACGTAGGAGGGAGCAACATACTGCTTGACTCCTCGGTGAAGATATGTTCTCGAAACTTCAACAAAAGCCCGTACCGAGCTACTGAGAGTCTCTCCTGCAGAGATTTCCACTGGAGTTTATCTATCATCTCCGTCACGCTTTCGCGATTACTAAATCATCCTGTAACGAAGCGCGCTGCTCTCCGTTGGATCTTCTCTACCTCCTCTATCAACCCTATCTGGTACGGATCCCACACTGCTGAGCAGCATTCAAGCAGTGGGCGAACAAGTGTACTGTAACTTACTTCCTTTGTTTTCGGATTGCATTTCCTTAGCATTCTTCCAATGAATCTCAGTCTGGCATCTGCTTTACCGACGATCAGCTTTATATGATCATTCCATTTTAAATCACTCCGTAGGGACCAACGAGGGTTTCAAAAACAACGATCGTGTGTAACCCAGCTCGCTCTGTTCATCCAAGAGCCCCGGAAAGGAGCAGGTAACAGGTGCACAGGTAGATGCCGCGTTCCTTGATTTTCGGAAGGCATTCGATACAGTAATGCTCTGCCGCCTCACGAGGAGAAAAAAAAAAAAGAAAAAAGAGGAGCGTATGGAATAAGACCAATTGCGTGATTGGTTGGTTCAAATGGCTCTGAGCACTATGGGACTCAACTGCTGAGGTCATTAGTCCCCTAGAACTTAGAACTACTTAAACCTAACTAACCTAAGGACATCACACACATCCATGCCCGAGGCAGGATTCGAACCTGCGACCGTAGCTGCGTGATTCGACTGAAGAGTTTGTAGCAAACAAAATTCAGTATGTCATTCTGAACGGAGAGACTTAAAAGTAACTTCTGGCGTACCTCAAGGGACTGTTAGTGGACTATTACTTTCCACAATATACACTCCTGGAAATGGAAAAAAGAACACATTGACACCGGTGTGTCAGACCCACCATACTTGCTCCTGACACTGCGAGAGGGCTGTACAAGCAATGATCACACGCACGGCACAGCGGACACACCAGGAACCGCGGTGTTGGCCGTCGAATGGCGCTAGCTGCGCAGCATTTGTGCACCGCCGCCGTCAGTGTCAGCCAGTTTGCCGTGGCATACGGAGCTCCATCGCAGTCTTTAACACTGGTAGCATGCCGCGACAGCGTGGACGTGAACCGTATGTGCAGTTGACGGACTTTGAGCGAGGGCGTATAGTGGGCATGCGGGAGGCCGGGTGGACGTACCGCCGAATTGCTCAACACGTGGGGCGTGAGGTCTCCACAGTACATCGATGTTGTCGCCAGTGGTCGGCGGAAGGTGCACGTGCCCGTCGACCTGGGACCGGACCGCAGCGACGCACGGATGCACGCCAAGACCGTAGGATCCTACGCAGTGCCGTAGGGGACCGCACCGCCACTTCCCAGCAAATTAGGGACACTGTTGCTCCTGGGGTATCGGCGAGGACCATTCGCAACCGTCTCCATGAAGCTGGGCTACGGTCCCACACACCGTTAGGCCGTCTTCCGCTCACGCCCCAACATCGTGCAGCCCGCCTCCAGTGGTGTCGCGACAGGCGTGAATGGAGGGACGAATGGAGACGTGTCGTCTTCAGCGATGAGAGTCGCTTCTGCCTTGGTGCCAATGATGGTCGTATGCGTGTTTGGCGCCGTGCAGGTGAGCGCCGCAATCAGGACTGCATACGACCGAGGCACACAGGGCCAACACCCGGCATCATGGTGTGGGGAGCGATCTCCTACACTGGCCGTACACCACTGGTGATCGTCGAGGGGACACTGAATAGTGCACGATACATCCAAACCGTCATCGAACCTATCGTTCTACCATTCCTAGAGCGGCAAGGGAACTTGCTGTTCCAACAGGACAATGCACGTCCGCATGTATCCCGTGCCACCCAACGTGCTCTAGAAGGTGTAAGTCAACTACCCTGGCCAGCAAGATCTCCGGATCTGTCCCCCATTGAGCATGTTTGGGACTGGATGAAGCGTCGTCTCACGCGGTCTGCACGTCCAGCACGAACGCTGGTCCAACTGAGGCGCCAGGTGGAAATGGCATGGCAAGCCGTTCCACAGGACTACATCCAGCATCTCTACGATCGTCTCCATGGGAGAATAGCAGCCTGCATTGCTGCGAAAGGTGGATATACACTGTACTAGTGCCGACATTGTGCATGCTCTGTTGCCTGTGTCTATGTGCCTGTGGTTCTGTCAGTGTGATCATGTGATGTATCTGACCCCAGGAATGTGTCAATAAAGTTTCCCCTTCCTGGGACAATGAATTCACGGTGTTCTTATTTCAATTTCCAGGAGTGTATATAAATTATGCAGTAGATAACGCCGGAATTTCCATTAGGCTTTTCGCGGATGATGGTGTTGTACGCTTTGAAGATTATTGTACGAACCAATCATCAGCCACGCTTGTCAACTATTAAGCGTGCAGCTGCATTAGCATTTCAAGCAGTACTTACTTATATGTGCTGTAAAGGCAGCAAAATTCGGAGGTTCAAAATGGTTCAAATGGCTCAGAGCATTATGGGACTTAACATCTGTGGTCATCAATACCCTAGAACTTAGAACTTCTTAAACCTAACTAACCTAAGGACATCGCACACATCCATGCCCGAGGCAGGATTCGAACCTGCGACCGTAGCGGTCAAGCGGTTCCAGACTGAAGCGCCTAGAACCGCTCGGCCACACCGGCCGGCAAATTCGGAGGGAGAGCTATGATAGTCTAGCGCTGTTCTTGCTGATTTGTTTTCAGACCGTGAGTTTTAATCGATAATAGAGTTATCGTATGTCTATTTCGTACTATTGAAGACAAATGCTTTCGACACCGAGGTAACCATTTGGAATCAAGTATTTGTCTGTATCAATATGATGCAGTCTCTGTCCCGACAATACCGTAATGGATTTCATGAACTGATATCCTTGAAGACTGAACGTGATTCGCACAGAACAACTTTGGAACGATCTAGATAGTCGGAAGCGTGGCAGATCAATTCGACCAAAACTTCGGCCACAAGTGATCACCGTGCGGGAAACAAATCTGACCTTCATTGTATCTCAGGACATCACAACGGGGTTCGCCAAAGATTAACGTCGGGGAAAGTAGGCCCTACACGTAGTTAGTCTTTGAAACGGAACGAACAGCCATGCATGTCTGAAGATTTCTGGTTTCATTACGTGCACGGAAACACTCGTACATTATCTAGATACAGCGCTACTAAGATCAAATATCTACACCACTAATGAACAAGCGTGCTAACGCTAATCTCATAGCGTTCGTTTTGTCGATGGAAACGAATCCATATCGTATAGCACTGAATGTCCTCATCTTACGCAAATATGGGACGCTTATGTCCGTTCTCGAGTATATAGATGTTATTTGTTGGTTACATCAGATATTCACATACACTTGACTTTACTACTTCACTGCTCTAGGTTTCGGTGTCTCACGACGGTACGCCGTATTTCTGGATGTGTACGTTCCTCTTACGTTACTGCAGTAGAAGAAATGAACAGATTCTCATAGTAAACATGGGATTCACTGACTTTCACAGGGTTGACTGTGTTTGATAAAAATTGAATAAAATCAGCTCGGTATTAAAGTCGAATCACATCGAATAAAGCGTTTGAGCTTTCGAGGCTGTCTCCGCCATCGTCGTCTGGAGAACAAACCACTGCCTGCCGAAGCTGTTTTTTCTTCCCTTTATCGTTATTTCGTCCCCCATCGCCCACATATGGGCGGAGGGTCTGTTAGCCGTACAGTCAACTCGCTCTTCAGCCAACTGACAAGAAAATGTAAATGAGAGGAAAAAATAATAAACAGAAGGTGAGTGCCGGGGAGGGCATGGTTTCCCGCGTACGTATGCGCGAGTGCACCCTGTGGACCAATCAGAGAGGGCTGGGGCGACGTTTGCGCGGAAGGCGACTTGGCTAGCTCGTATCAGGTCCGAATTTCCTCCCCCATCCTTCCCTAATCCGAGCTTGTGCTCCGTCTCAAATGACCTCGTTGTTGACGGGGCGTTAAACACTAATCTCCTCTTCCTACGGCCAGCCACGGGACATATGACGTCAGGAGGCGTTATGGGCCGGCGCAACATTTGAAACTGCGGCTCCCCATGATCAGTATCCAGAACAACCACCTCTTACCGTAATGACGGCCTTGATACGCCTGGGCATTGAGTCAAACAGAGCTTGGATGGCGCGTACAGGTACAGCTGCCCATGCAGCTTCAACACGATACCACAGTTCACCAAGATTAGTGACTGGCGTATTGTGACGAGCCAGTTGCTCGGCCACCATTGACCAGACGTTTTCAGTTGGTGAGAGATCCGTAGAATGTGCTGGCCAGGGCAGCAGTCGAACATGTTCTGTATCCAGAAAGGCCCGTAAGGAACTGCAACATGCGGCCGTGCATTATACTGCTGAAATGTAGGGTTTCACAGGGATCGAATGAAGGGTAGAGCCGCGGGTTGTAACATATCTGAAATTTAACGTCCACTGTTCAAAGTGCCGTCATTGCGAACAAGAGGTGACCGAGACGTGTAACCAATGGCACCCATACCATCACGCCGGGTGATACGCCAGTATGGTGATTTGCCATTCGTGCACCCAGGTTCGTCGTTGAGTACACCATCGCAGGCGCTCCTGTCTGTGATGCAGCGTCAAGGGTAACCGCAGCCATGGTCTCCGAGCTGATAGTCCATGCTGCTGCAAACGTCGTCGAAGTGTTCGTGCAGATGGTTGTTGTCTTGCAAACGTCCCCATCTGTTGACCCAGGGATCGAGACGTGGCTGCACGATCCGTTACAGCCATGCGGATATGATGCCTGTCATCTCGACTGCTAGTGATACGAGGCCGTTGGGATCCAGCACGGCGTTCCGTATTACCCTCCTGAGCCTACCGATTCCATATTCTGCTAACAGTCATTGGATTTCGACCAACGCGAGCAGCAATGTCGCGCGCGATACGATAAACCGCAATCGCGATAGGCTACAATCCGTACTTTATCAAAGTCGGAAACGTTATGGTACGCATTTCTCCTCCTTACACGAGGCGTCACAACAACGTTCCACCAGGCAACGTTGGACAACTGCTGTTTGTGTATGAGAAATCGGTCGGAAACTTTCTTCATGTCAGCACGTTGTAGGGGTCGCCACCGGCGCCAACCTTGTGTGAATGCTCTGAAAAGCTAATCATTTGCATGTCACAGCATCTTCTTCCTGTCGGTTAAATTTCGCGTCTGTAGCACGTCATCTTCGTGGTGTAGCAATTTTAATGGCCAGTAGTGTAGATTTCGGCTAGACGCTAGCCGTTCTCACAGTATCCAATGAACTGTGGGTAAAGTCCTACCAACAGGGAATTACATGCATTGAGCGAAAATAATAATGCATTGAGAATGGCTAGCTTCTAGCCGAAATCTTTATCTGCACAACAAAAATTTTTAAAAAGGACGACTGATCGCTGCAATCTATAATTTACAAGTTGCCAAATATTGTTAATTTGTCCAGGAGTAGCTAAAAATTGGGGCGATAGCTCTCGTTTGAACAGCACAATACGACAGTTTTGATCCTCTTCTTTTGAAAATAATCCAGCGGTGCATGGTGCTAGGAGAAGTGGCAAATGTTTCGCCAAACTTTCACAGCTGGCTGCGGTCTAACCAGGGAGTCCGTTGGCCTGAAGCGCGAGGGAGCGGCGAGCGACGGCAAGTGCGAACCAGCTGACCACGCCGCCTCTCATATCCGCCAGGAGGCCGAAGTGTACCTCTGGAGCGAACACGAGTCCGGCAGGGGAGAGAAATGACGCGTCAGGATGGTGTCCGACAGCCAAAGCAGAAACCAAACCAAACACCACAAGCAGGTGGTGTGCGTATTCCCCGAGCTGGTTACAAAGGCATCGTCACGTGGCAAAAGTTTGAGTAATTTGCAGTTTGTACAGATACAATTTTATAATTCTTCGCAGCACCTTCCCGAACGGTGTACAGTGGGATGTTCAATTGTCGTGACAGTTCGTGCACTGCCTGAAAGTCGCACATTGGATCCAGCCAACCATGGCAACAGGAACTTCAACAATTCGTGGCGCATTGGCCATCGGCCTCGCATTTTTTCTGCAGTAATGGAATATAATGAGCACTCCAGTAGACGGACCAAAACGGCACAGCTAAATAAGTGGAATAGTGTAAGGTAAGTTAATTTCGCTCAGTATAGATAATTTTGTAGTATTTCCTTATAAGTTAGCCCACTCGGTGTAGTGTTTCCTCGTTTTGTCAACAGATGGCATGGCGATTTATTCTCGAGTAGCGCTACAGCTGCGCTCTCCCGCGGTCAAAAGCGTGCGCTGACAAAACAAGTTACTGTCGAGTGGCAAATTTGACGGTGGAAGCAGAATGGCTGTGTTCTTTGTAGTTGTGAATCCATTTTAGATCTGCAATAAGCAAGCAGTGCACATTTTACTTACACTCAATAGGTACTAGGAGACCCATAGTGATTCATAAATAATTCGGTTTATTTATTTTGTTAAATATGTGGCGACAGGGATCCTAGGAAGTCAACGCTTAGCTTAGCGTTGCGACAATCTGACTCCATCTTGGGTTGGTTGTTTGTGGAAGGAGACCAGACAGCGTGGTCATCGGTCTCATCGGATTAGGGAAGGATGGGGAAGGAAGTCGGCCGTGATCTTTCAGAGGAACCATCCCGGCATTTGCCTGGAGTGATTTAGGGAAATCACGGAAAACTAAATCAGGATGGCCGGACGCGGGATTGAACCGTCGTCCTTCCGAATGCGAGTCCAGTGACTCCATCTTGGGTTACGCACTTGGACGACTGCCAACGATGCTCTTAAATCAATTGTACACCTTTCTGCAAGACATCTATAGCAGATATTATTCGAGGCAAGTATTTCTCACACATAAGAGATGTGAAAAAAAATGGCACATCATGGACACAATGCTAGTTTGCTTCATATCCTACCACGACAGCTGCCAAAAACAACCGATTAAGGAATCTGTCTACAAGTGTAATAATCGTTGTGAACATTCAAGGTCTGAAGATGAGGGCTGATGCAGTAGGGTGAATGAAATTTTTGTCGCGAAGTTATTAACCCGACTCTAAAATAACCTTACACTCTCTCACTCCGTCTTCAGGCCACGAGTGGCCTACCGGGACCATCCGACCGCCGTGTCATCCTCGGTGGGGTCAGCACACCGCTCTCCCGGTCGTTACGATGGTATTCTTGACCGAAGCCGCTACTATTCCGTCGAGTAGCTCCTCAATTGGCATCACGAGGCTGAGTGCACCCCGTAAAATGGCAATAGCGCATGGCGGCCTGGATGGTCACCCATCCAAGTGCCGACCACGCCCGACAGCGCTTAACTTCGGTGATCTCACGGGAACCGGTGTAACTAACCACTGCAGCAAGGCCGTTGCCAGAATAACCTTACCTATTGCAAAATTACCTTCCTGTGTATGCTTCAAGGTTACGGACAATTATGAACAGTGCCAATAATAATAAGAGTGTAATAGGTTATAAAATGTGGCTCACATATGTATTTACAATACATTTCTTTGAAAGTACTGCGGAATCATCTTACCTTACCCCATACAGTGGTAATTCGTTTTTGGCAGCAGCTGAAATATTGCAGCTGCATCAGGCCAACCCATAGGGCTGCAGAAGTCATCCGGGTTTGCTTGACACATTTCAACTTCTAACAATACCACCACTTGCAAAGTAGGTTAGAAATCAGATTAATGATGTTGCTCACGCAGCATATGTTCGCTTTATCGGGCAACAACAAAGTTATTGACTGTGGATGGTATCGTCAGAATGGAAATAATGAGGTCACTGTAAAAAAAGTCATTAATTTGACAGTTATCTTGAATGGATTCCCACGTACATTTCGTCGAAGTCGTTATGACTCATCTTGTTCATTCTAGGGTGATTCCACTTTGGCTGCTGTAATGTCCAGATCTGTATTTTAGCAATATTTGAAGACCTAACAAATGCGTTTTTTCAGGAAATTCTTAATGATCAAACAATCCCAGGTCAGAACAATGGTATGGTAGAAGTAAGTTTTGACTTGGTGTTCACGATACACATTTTCATTAAACTTCTTGTAAATTCACATATACTTCTTCTTAATTGTCACATCATCAAGAAAACAGTTTTGTATCAATCTTGATATATTTAATTTCCACTTTAACCAAACACAAGACTTGATTGTTCTTTTACAAAGCGAAATAACAACTTCTGCAAAGTGAAACAAAGACTGCTCTGTGCGCATTCGCACCAAAACGGTTACAAGTAAGTCAAAGATTATGACAGTCTCACAGAAATAAATATACACAAGAACCATATCACTGTAATATATCGATACATCGGAGTACCTAGACATTAATAAAACCCAATATGAATATTGTCATAAAAATATGTCTGTTACTTCGCAGAATAGTAGTACGATATTACTGGTATCGAGAACTGGGGTTGGAGTGCCGTAATAGTCTCGTAAATAGAAAACCATTACAAACTGCTGCCGGAAACGAATTACCACTGTATACTCCACTTCATCGGCTGTGCCGCTTTGGTTCCTCTGGCAGAGTACGACTGTAGAATCGCTCAGGGATTTTAAGGTGTTCCAGTAATGCAGAGTTTTACCTGCATCCAAACAAAACATTCATTGCGTGACTGTTTTTTCGTTGTGATTTGTTGTCCACTAACTCTCGTGTATTGCAATGCATTTGCTATTGACGTCAGTTGTAGCACTCGGTGGTAGTAACGCTGAAATGTCCCCTTAGAAAAATTAATGAATTACTGTGCTGGTAAACCCCTAACATTATTTGATTTTCAAACAGCTGAGCAAAACTGAACGTACTCAGACATTTCTCTCTTTACTTATTCTGATCATTACTAAACTGACACACAATATTTTTAGCGCAACGCTATCTGACTTTCAATAATCCATACAAAAGAATGGCCCTGACTAACAATAACCTATACCTTTCACGAATCACTTACCTCACAAAAATCTTCGTTACTCGAACTACTGCAATACAGCGAGCGCCAATACTGCCAACTAAATTAAAGATTCTAACTACTGAAGTCACTCACTACTGATAGGCATAGTTAGCAAATGAAAGATTTTGATAAAGAACAAACAATGTATTTACCTTAATAGTTTTCATATATTCATGACGTCCAGTCGTACAAATTTACTGTCTCTGATGGACACACGTCCAGATCATCCGCTCTCAAAACTCCTCCATCTCTTTCCCCACATCCACCACTGCTGGCGCGCCACTGCTGGCGGCTCACCTCCAACTGCGCAACGCTACGCGCTGTTAACAGCCAACTGCCCAACACTACAATAGCGACTATTCCAACAATGCAAACCAGGCACACAGCACAGTCAGGTTAGTGATTTTAATATAGAGCGCTACATGGCGTTACCAACATAAAAACCTAAACAGCCTACTTAACAACGCGGCCTCAGGGTGTAATCATTCACAGTAACAACCTAACCTAATCATATTTCTAACAAAGGAAAATAGTCAATTATGAACTCATTTCCAACCGGATGCGTCCTCTGGTGATTCTTTAGTAACACAATCACTAAATCCAAAGCTGAAACCGCTAAATATGTTTAAAATAACAAATTACAGGTGTACATAAACCACAGCTCACCGATCGACAAGGCCACACCGAAATCCAAAACCTCTCGGTATAATTGTCGTAAAATCGGTGGGAGGACCGTTCGGTAACAGGTCTCAGAAGCTTACTGAATAGGATATTTCGATAAGAACCGAAAGTGACGTCACTACCGAGACAAAACTACTACACCGAGCGGTATGAAGGATACAGAATAGGGCCCCTGGCAGCGTGCTGGGCCTCGGCGCGGCCAGCTAGTGTCGGGGCAGAGTGGCGCGCCGACTGCCGGAGGGGCCGGTCGCCTCCACCCAGCGCTTTGGCGGCGGCCGCTGGCGAGGAAGTGGGCAATTAAGGGCCGCCGATAGCCCACCAGGCAGCGGGCAGTGCGCACCCACTGGCTGCAGCCGCCAGCCACGCGTCCGTGGTGCCGCGTGGGCGCTGTGTGTGAGGAATCGTTGTTGTTGTTGTTGTTGTTGTGGTCTTCAGTCCTGAGACTGATTTGATGCAGCTCTCCATGCTACTCTATCCTGTGCAAGCTTTTTCATCTCCCAGTACCTACTGCAACCTAATCCTTCTGAATCTGCTTCGTGTATTCATCTCTTGGTCTCCCTCTACGATTTTTACCCTCCACACTGCCCTCCAATGCTAAATTTGTGATCCCTTGATGCCTCAAAACATGTCCTACCAACTGATCCCTTCTTCTAGTCAAGTTGTGCCACAAACTTCTCTTCTCCCCAATCCTATTCAATACCTCCTCATTAGTTACGTGATCTACCCACCTTATCTTCAGCATTCTTCTGTAGCACCACATTTCGAAAGCTTCTATTCTCTTCTTGTCCAAACTAGTTATCGTCCATGTTTCACTTCCATATATGGCTACACTCCATACAAATACTTTCAGAAACGACTTCCTGACACTTAAATCTATACTCGACGTTAACAAATTTCTCTTCTTCAGAAACGATTCCCTTGCCATCGCCAGTCTACATTTTATATCCTCTCTACCTCGACCATCGTCAGTTATTTTACTCCCTAAATAGCAAAACTCCTTTACTACTTTAAGTGTCTCATTTCCTAACCTAATTCCCTCAGCATCACCCGATTTAATTTGACTACATTCCATTATCCTCGTTTTGCTTTTGTTGATGTTCATCTTATATTCTCCTTTCAAGACACTGTCCATTCCGTTCAACTGCTCTTCCAAGTCCTTTGCTGTCTCTTACAGAATTACAATGTCATCGGCGAACCTCAAAGTTTTTATTTCTTCTCCATGGATTTTAGTACCTACTCCGAATTTTTCTTTTGTTTCCCCCACTGCTTGCTCAATATACAGATTGAATAACATCGGGGAGAGACTACAACCCTGTCTCACTCCCTTCCCAACCACCGCTTCCCTTTCATGCCCCTCGACTCTTATAACTGCCATCTGGTTTCTGTACAAATTGTAAATAGCCTTTCGCTCCCTGTACTTTACCCCTGCCACCTTTAGAATTTGAAAGAGAGTATTCCAGTTAACATTTTCAAAAGCTTTCTCTAAATCTACAAATGATAGAAACGTAGGTTTGCCTTTTCTTAATCTTTCTTCTAAGATAAGTCGTAAGGTTAGTATTGCCTCACGTGTTCCAACATTTCTACGGAATCCAAACTGATCTTCCCCGAGGTCTGCTTCTACCAGTTTTTCCATTCGTCTGTACAGAATTCGCGTTAGTATTTTGCAGCTGTGACTTATCAAACTGATAGTTCGGTAATTTTCACATCTGTCAACACCTGCTTTCTTTGGGATTGGAATTATTATATTCTTTTTGAAGTCTGAGGGTATTTCGCCTGTCTCATACATCTTGCTCAATAGATGGTAGAGTTTTGTCAGGACTGGCTATCCCAAGGCTGTTAGTAGTTCTAATGGAATGTTGTCTACTCCCGGGGCCTTGTTTCGACTCAGGTCTTTCAGTGCTCTGTCAAACTCTTCACGCAGTATCTTATCTCCCATTTCGTCTTCATCTACATCCTCTTCCATTTCCATAATATTGTCCTCAAGCACATCGCCCTTGTATAAACCCTCTATATACTCCTTCCACCTTTCTGCCTTCCCTTCTTTGCTTAGAACTGGGTATCCATCTGAGTTCTTGATATTCATACAAGTGGTTTTCTTCTCCCCAAAGGTCTCTTTAATTTTCCTGTAGGCAGTATCTATCTTACCCCTAGTGAGACAAGCCTGTACATACTTACATTTGTCCTCTAGCCATCCCTGCTTAGCCATTTTGCACTTCCTGTCGATCTCATTTTTTAGACGTTTGTATTCCTTTTTGCCTGCTTCATTTACTGAATTTTTATATTTTCTCCTTTCATCAATTAAATTCAATATTTCTTCTGTTACCCAAGGATTTCTATTAGCCCTCGTCTTTTTACCTACTTGATCGTCTGCTGCCTTCACTACTTCATCCCTCAGAGCTACCCATTCTTCTTCTACTGTATTTCTTTCCCCCATTCCTGTCAATTGTTTCCTTATGCTCTCCCTGAAACTCTCTGCAACCTCTGGTTCTTTCAGTTTATCCAGGTCCCATCTCCTTAAATTCCCACCTTTTTGCAGCTTCTTCAGTTTCAATCTGCAGTTCATAACCAATAGATTGTGGTCAGAATCCACATCTGCCCCTGGAAATGACTTACAATTTAAAACCTGGTTCCTAAATCTCTGTCTTACCATTATATAATCTGATACATTTTAGTATCTCCAGGATTCTTCCAGGTATACAACCTTCTTTTATGATTCTTGAACCAAGTGTTAGCTATGATTAAGTCATGCTCTGTGCAAAATTCTACAAGGCGGCGGCGGCTTCCTCTTTCGAGGAATCGTTAGCGCTAGGATTTCACCCGGAACAAGTCCCGCCCACTCACCCCCGGTTTTCCCGGTCTTTGTTCGGCGCCTGGGCATCGTTTCAGTTGACCCACGTGGTTTACCGCGTTTGGCTGCGCTTGGAGTGAATGTTAAATTAATATCTTGCTAGGTCCTAAATTTTGACAGATAGTTAAAAGACACGTTACAAAAGACGTGTACAATTGGCCTCAGCTGTGCCAGGTACTTCCACAGCAAACATAAGAGAAAGCAATTTAGCACTGAATTCTTTACACACGAGAACTCAGTATTCAGATGAATAGCCTATGAAGAAACATACTTCTATGTGAGAAAAAGTACCCAAATCTACAACAGCAAAAACCTATCCTCAAAGAATAACTTGCTTGGAGAAAGAGGAATCACAGTATACTTGACACTTAAGTTTCAGAACTCAGTATATGTGAAACAAGCACCAATGATCACTATACTTCCAGATGGCATCATAATTACTTTGTTTTTGCTAGATCGATCCAAGCTGTTTTTGCGTGTTATTCACTGAATGGTTTTGCTGAGAAGTTTTAGGGGTGGAAGAAGAACTAGCACAACATGAAGGACGTTTTACAGCCGTGAAACACTGCAGCATTTATTTCCTCCATAACTGCTCCGTGACAAACATACACATCATCATTATTATTTTTAAAAAATGGTTTGAATGACATTTACGAAATTAATAAATCTTTTGGTTAGAAACAGACAGGACAAAGAATAACGACAGATTATTTTCCTGAGGCGTTTGCAACGGAATATTGGACACTAATCACACAGAAACATCCAAAATTCTTTACAACCTCGTTTATAATGCGTAGGTATGGCACTGGAAAAATTTACAAGTTAAAATTCACCCATTACCCATGCAAATACTAACGAAATATGGCATATAAGCAAATTTCTTACTGCTTTCATTACGCATTTCTACTTTATGACATTCTTATATTCTTTAATTTTCGTGAGCTACTATGAGGGCCTACATAAACAAAACGACTTTAACTTATTTCTATATAACGTTGATTTGAGGAAACAGAGTTCGTCGACTGCATCCGTGGCTTTATTACCGCCATGACAGATTCAAGACCACTGTTTCCGCACTGTATGTTTAAAAAAATGGCTCTGAGCACTATGGGACTCAACTGCTGTGGTCATAAGTCCCCTAGAACTTAGAACTACTTAAACCTAACTAACCTAAGGACAGCACACAACACCCATCCATCACGAGGCAGAGAAAATCCCTGACCCCGCCGGGAATCGAACCCGGAAACCCGGGCGTGGGAAGCGAGAACGCTACCGCACGACCACGAGATGCGGGCGCACTGTATGTTTGCTCTGCTGTTTCCCTCAAATAAGAGAATTCCCTCTAATAAGAGAATTAGTTAATGAAAATTTGTCCTTATTGCCCTTAAATAACATCACGTTGTTTTTTGTTTTCTGTTGCTGGCGATGCTTTCAATTCTCTATAAATACTTTTATTTCTTTAATAGTGCACATTCATATTATAGTACTATCCAGAGAAACTTAAATTTCTTATCATTACTGAATCTCATCACAGCGTAACATGTGTTGGACTGTAACGATAACTTTTATGTAGCTTGCAGTTTGTGGAACTGGTAGCTGTTTAGGGGAGGGCCTTACACTATGGATAGGCGTGGAAGGGGGTGAACGGGCGTGACTTGTTCCGGGTGAAATCCTAGCGCTAAGGGCACGTCTGTGTGTGAGAGGCCCACTTGTGTCTGTTTGTACGAGGGTAATCCCAAAAGTAAGGTCTCCTATACTTTTATAAGTACATACACCTGTTTATTCTTCAATGGTTTACATCAGTTTACAGCTTGAACATTTAGCTATTTTTTGACATAATCACCATTTCTGTCGATGCATTTTTATAGACGCTGTGGCAGTTTTTGTATGCCCATGTCATACCAACTCGCCGCCATGCTGTTTAGAAAGTTATGAACCTCTTCTTTCACCTCGCCAGGTCTATGTACTTATAAAAAAATAGGAGGCCTTACTTTTGGGATTACACTCGTACTTGCAGTACTACTAGCTGCTTCTTGAAAGAGAAAAATCTACCAGCGTCCATGTGGACATCAAATATAGCTAACACGCCTAGGAGAACTTTTTTCAGCGTTATTCCCCGCCTCCATAGCCCTTCCTCGCCATCTTCATTCCTGCCAAGCGCTCCTCATTTCCTCCTCCCACCCTCCCCGCTCCCTCGTCCTTCTGCCGTTAGCTCACAGAGATGGAAAAAAATCGCAACAACAAGGAGTTGCGCGACATAAACGACAATTGTTAGCCATGTTTCTATATCTGAAAGACGATGTCTGTCCAAATTTCACTCCAGTCGCGTATGAGTGGCGCTAGTAGCGCCACTGTGAGGATGAAAATCAGGTTTGACGAAATAAATCTCGGGTGAACAGCCTGGTATGAGTGTGCATAGGACACAATATTTCGGCAATCGACCACGTTGCCATCATCAGCTGCGCTGAAGTACTGACCGGCGGTGGGCCGGCGCCAGGTATATATAGGACATAGGAAGCGCCTGAGGGAGGAGCGGGAGGGGGATTGTCCTTTATATATATGGCGCCGGCCCACCGCCGGTCAGTACATCAGCGCACCAGATGATGGCAACGTGGTCGATTGCCGAAATATTGTGTCCTATGCACACTCATACCAGGCTGTTCACCCGAGATTTATTTAGTCATAAAATACGTCTGGAGAAATTGAAGAATCACAAAATCAGGTTTGCTTCAAATACGCATTGTAACGGTCATGAGTGTTAGTTACCTGTGAGATTGGACGTGGTGAGTTGACGTTACTCAAGAATGACTTTAACGCCACAAAGATACCATTATTAACACCTTACTGGGTCTGAATGACGTCGTGTGATAGGGCTACGAGAAGCTGGATGTTCCTTCTCCAGTACTGCAAAAAGACTGGCAGCAATGTGGCCACCGTACATGACTGCTGGCAGCGGTGCTCGAGAGAATGTACGGTCGTAAGAGGACTGGAGTCCGGACGGCCACGCAGCACTTCCGAGAGGGAACACCATCGTGTTTGGCGTATGGCTCTGGCGCATTGTACTGCAGCAAATCGAGCACCGGTTGGCAACACAGTGGCACAACCAACTCTTACAATCGGCTGCTCCGAGGACAGCAACGAGCCAGAAGACCTTAGCGTGCGTTCCACTGGCACATAACCACCGCCATTTGCCACTTCAGTGATGTCAGGTGAGCTTATTGCAGTGCAAGGTGCAAGTCTGTTGCGTTTTCTGATGAAAGCCAGTTCTGCCTCGGTTTCAGTGATCGCTGTGTGTTGGTTTGGAGAACGCCAGTTGGGGGCCTATATCCAACCTGTCTGCGTGCTAGACACACTGGCTGGACCTATATCTGGAGTCATGCTCTGGGGTGCGATTCTGTATGACTGTAGGAGCACTCTAGTGGTTATATAAATTTGTACATCAATCTGGTTACTTTACCTATTTCCCTGGCATTCATGAACATGATTCAAAATGGTTCAAATGGCTCTGAGCACTATGGGACTTAACATCTATGGTCATCAGTCCCCTAGAACTTAGAACTACTTAAACCTAACTAACCTAAGGACATCACACAACACCCAGCCATCACGAGGCAGAGAAAATCCCTGACCCCGCCGGGAATCGAACCCGGGAACCCTGGCGTGGGAAGCGAGAACGCTACCGCACGACCACGAGATGCGGGCGAACATGATTCCAAGAGGTGTTTTCCAACGGGATAACGCTCGCCCACATACCGCTGTTGTAACCCATTCCTCTACAGAATGTTGACATGTTGCCTCGGCTTGCTCGATTACCAGATCTCTCTCCAACCGAGCACATGTGCGACGTCATCGGACAGCAAATCCAACGTCATTCACAATCGGCATTAACCGTCCCTGTATAGACAGACCTAGTGTAACAGGCAAGTAACTCCATCCCACAAACTGACATGCGGCACCTGTGCAACACATATACGAATATGATCGTGTGGCATTGTTGGCCGGGAGGCCCCATTTGGGGGAGTTCGGCCGCCGTATTGCAAGTCCTTTTTAGCCTGACGCCACTTCGGCGAGTTGCGAGTCAATGATGATGAAGAACACACAACACGCAGTCCCCTGCCGGGAATCGAACCCGGGCCCCCTTCGTGATAGGTGGTAACGCTACCGTTACGCTACGGAGGCGGACTGTACAACACAATGCATGCTCGTTTGCATGCTTGCATTCAACAATCTTGCTGTTACACCGGTTATTAATGCATCAGCATTTCACATTTAGAATGGATTACATTGCGCTTAGATTAACCTGTGGTCTTGCAATGTAAAACACTTAAATACGTTACCTAGACAAATGTATTCCCAAAATTTCACCACTACATTAATTATTTTGTGTTGTTACGATTTTTTTGCTTCACTGTATTTGTGTTTTTAATTTTGTTTCAATTTCGTTTAGGACGACCCAATGCTTGGGTATCTATTCTCCACTTTACAAATATTTCACCTGTTCAAGAAGATTTAAGTTCGCAGAAAAAAATTCTATTTTCAGAAGATTTTTGGTGCCAATTAATCTCAAGGACGATTGTACTTTCCCGAAAAGATTTCAGTGTACGTAAAGATTTTTCTTTCCAAACACATAGAGGGTGATCCAGAAGTTTTGTTTCCTAGTTTTAAAGAAGACTTATGGTCTCTGAGAAGTATTTCTGTTTCCTGCAATAGCTTTATTGTTCAAGAGTACTGGCAATTTTAAGAAGATTCGTCCGATTACACAAGGCTGCATCGTCACTCTGGTTCAACACAGAGACTTGGGGCGCATTTTAAAGTAAGCATAGGACTACAAATGTTTTTATTTCCAAAATAAACATAGGATTCTAGAATGATATATCTAACATATATATGCACAAAAAACCTTGGGGTACTTCTAATTATTACGTTTAGGATAAAATTTTTTTCGCGCCAGTGAGCGAGGTGGCGCAGTGCAATCACGAGGCAAGTGCTTGAAATCCAAGTCGTACCGTCCAGATCTACATCTACATCCATACTCCGCAAGCCACCTGACGGTGTGTGGCAAAGAGTACCTTGAGTACGTCTATCGGTTCTCCCTTCTATTCCAGATGTAGGGTCCCCGTGGTTTTCCAAACTCGCCTAAGGGAAATGCTGGCAAGGTTCGTTCCAAAAGGACACCGTTTCCTTCCTCAATCGGTGCTTCCTTGCTATTGACCTAGTCGTCGATGCGAGGCTGAACACTAACTTCCTCCCTCCCTATCTACCTACAATCCTACTCCCGGAGTAGCCCCCTGTACAACTGTTAGTACTGTAGACTCTGATCATCCTCCAGGAACTGCTACTGAACACTTTTCCGTCTAGTTACATCCTTGAAGCATGGAAATCTGGAAGAGAGGCAAGACTGGCGTGTAACGGTTTCTGGAACCTGCTCCTCGCGACTGCTCTGCCCAGTGGGCGACATTCAGCTGTAAAAGTGAACGAGACGCCCATTCGTGCAGCAGCCACTACGAGGACGGCGAGAGTCCGTATATCTCGATATGTAGATTTCCTTTTAGAGGCTCCGTGGATGTGTGTCATATCGTAATAATAAATACGGGAAGTCGCTGCTGAACGCAATATTTTATTTTATATACCGAAATAACGAAACCAGAAACGATCATACTGTACGGTTGGGCATTACAAGGACAGGAAAAGCATGTCACTGTGTGAGAGAATACGTGTGAGCGTCGTTAGGAGGCAACCTCACCACTGACGATGTTTTGAAATAAATTTAAGTACGTTTGGCCGATAAAGACGTATCACATTTAGCAAATGTAACATAATCACGGCTTTAGTCAGCGAATACAAAGATTCACGATTCGACGACACATTCGCTCAAAGTATTTTTGTTACCGACAGCGTGACTTCTAACTCTGGCAATGTTTTGCGTAACGTGCAACAGGTTCAACTGTAGATCGAATACCCATTAAACTGTAGGTTCCCCAAGATTAGATTGAGTGAGGTGGTTGTCAGGTAGGAGGAACACCACCGCTTGAGCGGTGTGACTAACGACCACTGTGGTCTTCAAACAATCCTTAACGTCACTAACTGGTTCCTTTTTTTTTTTTTTTTTGTATTTTCCTCACAGCACTTTGTTAATTCCGACAGTTGGTGACGAAGTAAGAAAAGAAGGTTGTAGAGCAAAAGCTGCCAGAGACCAAGAAGCGGCACGCCTTGTTCTGGAGTCTTGAGTGGAGCAGCGTTAATCCTCGAAGGAAACGATGCTGATATTATTTTAGACCACACAAGGAGGGCAGCTCCTTCAAGGGTAGTCACCGTAAAATGAGGTTACCACGCAACGGTCACGCAGTAACGTGTGGGAGAACATTCGCTGCAGTGTGCATCAGTCGACACCGAGCAGCCTCGATGGGCGCAGCAAACGCAGCGGTTTTTTTTATATAAAAAAGAAAAGGAGGGAGAGAGAGAGAGAGAGAGAGAGAGAGAGAGCTAGGCGTGTGCGCAGGACGGTCGAGAAGCAGCTGCCCTGCGCAAGCAGCGAAATGTGCGGATGCACGAGTGTGCGGCTCAACTGCATTTAATTGAGAGGTGTGCGTGTTCTTAACCACAGTGACGACTGCATCCTTATTAAGCCGGCTCACGGAAGCAGCTGGTGAAGCACAACGCATATGCAAGTTGAGAGTCGAGTAATAATAATATAACGACGTGATTTACAAACAATATAAGACGCACTCCATTTTATGTAGCCCGTTGAAAATATTCTACATCCACTGCGCTATAAGACCAGTTATTTTTTCTTTGTAATCTAATGTCAAGTATAAAAAAATCAGCATCACGGGAAGCCGACAAATCACTCGTATCCGCGTAGAGGTCACAGTTCGTAGTAATTGACGGAAAGTCATCGAGTAAAACATAAGTGATTTCTGGCGTTCCGCAAGGTAGTGTTATAGGCCCTTTGCTGTTCCTTATATATATAAACGATTTGGGAGACAATCTGAGCAGCCGTCTTCGATTGTTTGCAAATGACGCTGTCGTTTATCGGCTAATGAAGTCATCAGAAGATAAAAACAAACTGCAAAACGATTTAGAAAATATATATGAATGGTGCGAAAAGTGGCACTTGACCCTAAATAACGAAAAGTGTGAGGTCGTCCACATGGGTGCTAAAAGGAATTCGTTGAACTTCGGTTACACGATAAATCAGTCTACTCTAAAAGTCGTAAATTCAACTAAATACCTAGGTATTACAATTACGAACAACTTAAATTGGAAAGAACCCATAGAAAATGTTGTGGGGAAGGCTAACCAAAGACTGCGTTTTATTGGCAGGACACTTAGAAAGTGTAACAGACCTACTAAGGAGACTGCCTACACTACGCTTGTCCGTCCTCTTTTAGAATACTGCTGCGCGGTGTGGGATCCTTACCACGTAGGACTAACGGAGTACATCGAAAAATTTCAAAGAAAGGCAGCACGTTTTGTATTATCGCGAAATATGGGAGAGAGTGTCACGGAAATGATACAGGATTTGGGCTGGAAATCATTAAAAGAAAGGCGTTGCGACGGAATCTTCTCACGAAAATCCAATCACCAACTTTCTCCTCCGAATGCGAAAATATTTTGTTGAGGCCGACCTACATAGCGAGGAACGATCATCACGGTAAAATAAGGGAAATCAGAGCTCGTACGGAAAGGTATAGGTGTTCATTCTTTCCGCGCTCTACAAGATTGGAATAATAGATAATTGTGAAGGTGGTTCCATGAACCCTCTGCCAGGCACTTGTATCTGATTTGCAGAGGTATCGATGTAGATGTACATTTCCTTTCGAAGAACTGCTGCAACAGGAGAACAAGTGTTGATACAACAGGTTCGAGGCTACTGGTGCAGACGCTAGAGCGCTGTACTGGTATCGAGGAGGTGTGAATTTCAAATTACAGTCAGTCCAGCCCATTCTGATGTCTTTTTTTTTTGTTTTTTACTATGTGAATGCTCTAGTGCTTCCTGTAATATGGCTATAATGACTTCGATGACGATAGGACATATTATATTCTAGCTTTCCTTCCTTTGAGCCGGCCGAAGTGGCCGCGCGGTTAAAGGCGCTGCAGCCTGGAACCGCAAGACCGCTACGGTCGCAGGTTCGAATCCTGCCTCGGGCATGGATGTTTGTGATGTCCTTAGGTTAGTTAGGTTTAACTAGTTCTAAGTTCTAGGGGACTAATGACCTCAGCAGTTGAGTCCCATAGTGCTCAGAGCCATTTGAACCATTTTCCTTCCTTTGATATGATTCCCTAAATCCATGTATGGCAGAATGAGAGTCTAACTGTGCACTATTTTACTTCATTACCTGACATCCTTGACTGGTTATAAACAGATAAATCGGAGATGAAATTATTCGTCACAGTTGCGAAAAATGTTCAAATGGCTGTGAGCACTATGGGACTTAACATCTGAGGTCATCAGTCCAGTAGAACTTACAACTACTTAAACCTAAGTAACCTAAGGACATCACACACATCCGTGCCCGAAGCAGGAGTCGAACCTGCGACCGTAGCGGTCGCGCGGTTCCAGACTGAAACGCCTAGCACCGCTCGGCCACAACGGCCGGTACAGTTGCGAAAAGAAGGTAGAATGTATAGTGCGTTAACATCGCGCATACGCCAAACGACGGTAAGGCCACAAACGGCTAAATCAGGTGTGTCCAACATTTTAGCTTACCTGGGCTACATTGGAAAAGATGAGTATTTTTAGGCCGCATATAATATACTTAACGCCAAAAATAACCGCAGAGCAAAAAAGTAATTTAGAATTTCTTAAATTTATGATCCTTCATTCTAAAAAGGTGAGATTTTATTTTGATATTTTATGGACGACATTTCGTTACTTTCATAACTTTATATAAACGGAATTTTATGGAAACTGTTTTTTTTTCTTTTTTTACCGACCTCTCACTTCTTGGGCAGCATTGATGCGTGCTTGAGGCAGCATGCGGCCCGCGAGTTACACACCTCCGGACTAAATCAGTAGTATGCAGTCATTCTCATTTTCTTAGTATCCAGTATTACAATCATCTTGCAGAAGGAGCAAGAAAGTCACTGTTGTTAAGTCCTTCTGAAGCACCTGATTCTCTTATGTTCCTAATTACTAACTGTGCAAGATTACCTTTTCTCGAATGACATACAAAAAGCAGAAAGTGAAATACACTTGTTTTCAACCGAACGTAAGTTTCAACAATAAACGAAATTGCTTGAAAAAAATTAGAAGCTCAAACAGACTCTCTCTCATTTGAAGAGATAGTCATATAAAACTTATCGACAACAGATTTGTAGTGTCGCCAGACGTACTGAAAAGATACTCCTGACTGTCGTCACCTCAGCTTCATCCAGCAGTCACTGCGTTCGCTTCGTTGGTGAAGTACCACGCAGGCGCGCCTTTCCTCGATGTTCTCGTCCGCAGACGCAGCGTCCACTGAAAGCTGACGGGCGGTACGTTTAATCGCACGTCGATATGACGGCGCGGTGACCATGCATCGAGTCAGAGACCGAGCCTCTCCGACAAAGAGACTCGCGATAACGATCTACGCAGCACAAAGGCAGGAGCGAGAATGTATGGCGTAGGCGGCACAATCGTCACCATCTCTGCTCACTTAGACTTTTCGTGACAGAATAGGCGAACAGCAGAAGCCTAACGCAGTTGTATATTTTCGTTTTCGTATCAATAAGCGCGGCTACCGTCTTCCTTTCCAGAACTCCTGTTCGCTGCACCTTCCCTATGACTATTTGGAGTTTCACACGACAGAGTCTGGTTGGTGGGTCACGTCATCCGTAAACAGCCCTTTTCAATCTATCCCAGGCAGCTCGATAGGGTTCATGTCTGGAGAACATGCTGGCCACTCTAGTCGAGCGATGTCGTTATCCTGAAGGAAGTCATTCACAAGACGTGTACGATGGGGGCGTGAATTGTCGTCCATGAAGACGAATGCGCCAATATGCTGCCGATATGGTTGCACAATCGGTCACAGGATGGCATTATATATTGCACAGCCGTTACGGCGCCTTCCATGACCACCAGCGGCGTACGTCGGCCCCACATAACGCCACCCCAAAACAGCAGGGAACTTCCATCTTGCTGCACTCGCTGGACAGTGTGTCTAAGGCGTTCAGCCTGACCGGGTTGCCTCAAAACATGTCTCCGACGATTGTCTGGTTGAAGGCATATGGGACACTCATCGGTGAAGAGAACGTGATGCCAATCCTGAGAGCGGTCCATTCGGCATGTTGTTGGGTCCATCTGTACCGCGCCGCATCGTGTCGTGGTTGCAAAGATGGACCTCACCATGGACGTCGGGAGGGAAGTTGCGCATCATGCAGCCTATTGCGCACAGTTTGAGTCGTAACACGACGTCCTGTGGCTGCGCGAAAAGCATTATTCAACATGGTGGCGTTGTTGTCAGGGTTCCTCCTAGCCACAATGCATAGGCAGCAGTCATCGACTGCAGTAGTAGCCCTTGGGCGGCCTGAGCGAGGCATGTCATCGACAGTTCCTGTCTCTCTGTATCTCCTCCATGTCCGAACAACATCGCTTTGGTTCACTCCGAGACGCTTGGACACTTCCCTTGTTGGGACCCAACCTGGCACAAAGTAACAATGCGGACGCGATCGAACCATGGTATTGACCATCTAGGCGTGGTTGAACTACAGTCAACACGAGCCGTGTACCTCCTTCCTGGTGGAAAGACTGGGACTGATCAGCTGTCGGACCCCCTCTGTCTAATACGCGCTGTTCATGCATGGTTGTTTACATCTTTGGGCGGGTTTAGTGACATCTCTGAACCGTCAAAGAGACTGTGTATCTGATGCAACATCCACAGTCAACGTCTATCTTCAGAAGTTCTGGGAACCGGGGTGATGCAAAACGTTTTTTAATGTGTGCATTTTAGAGCTCGAACCTAACAGATGGTACAGTTTTACAGAACGTTTACGGTACTGATCAATTTCGTGAGCAAAGAGAAGCATATGAACATAATCATCTGTTAGCGTCACTAGTTATCGACAATGACCATCAGTAACTATTAGAGCAACAGTGATTCCACTATCTATACTACGGCTAGTTACTACAAGCGAGAGCTAGTGCGATCAGACAGATATGTTAACGGGCTATAGCTATTTTCGATTCCGAAAGTGATGGTGGTCGCGCAACTTGTTAGTATGGCGCTTATTTAAAGCTCTCCAAAACGACGGAATAGTACGAGTGCAGTAATTGGCAAATCGCCACGGCAGCTTTTCACTACCTCACAAGCCGTGAACATGCGATAGTTACCCTGGAAGTGTGTAATTAGTAGCCGTACAAGGTGAAATATTTCTAGTGAAAGTACTTCTGGCACGATACTATACGACTAGTGCCACCTGTTTGATGGAAGTGTTCTAGAAAGGCGAGCGACACGCCAGATGCGCTATCGACAGTTCCAATCCGCACAACGCCGAGTTCTCCGCAGCTCGTAGTCTACCGGTTAGCGTTGCTACCTCTGGATCACGGGGCCCCGGGTTCGATTCCCGGCCGGGTTGAGGATTTTCTCTGCCCGGGGACTGGGTGTATGTGTTGCCCTCATCACTCCATCATTCTTGACAGTGCGTACACACTGGGAATTTGTACGGGCGTTGATGACCGCGCAGTTGAGCGCCCATAAACCAAACATCATCATCATCATCATCATCACGCCAAGTCGCCTTAGCTGATACTTGAATCTGAGGCCGCGAAGTGTACCAAAAGGGTAGGTGCCCCACCTCGGGACTGCTACACACCAACAACGGAAAACTTCATCACATTTGGAACAAAAAATTCTAATGTGAGGCCGCCATCAGTTTCTCACAAATTCGTGATTCTAATTGTAACTTACCATTTCCGAAACTGCAGGAAAGGGTTTTCCAGTCGCAGATTACGCGGTAAACACATTAATTCGTGGAGAAGTTTGATGTACGTACATCTGTTTCACTGCAAGACGGTTCCACACTATCGACGGAATTTTGTTGTCGCTTATACTGTGGTGGGGAAGAACGCATTTCAGTGCTCGCTAACAGCTAACAAGGGCAATCTGCTTTATCACTGTCCATTACCATGTTGGATGAACTTTCTCTAAATTGAGACGAGTTGTATACACACGGCGACTTCCTGAGTTAACCGATATTTGCGATACCACCTTCTTTTCAGTAATGTTTACTCCGATTTTCGGCTACAAAGTATGAGACTGAAGTTCCTCACATAATTACGCAATAGTTGGAGCATTTACGAAATTTTACGTCTTTCCAAATTTGTCCAGAACCTAATGATATTTTTGCATGTTTCTGTGAGATAATGTTGTTCTACGAAAATTAGCTATCCTCCATATTTCACATTATACTGACTCATGTTCAAAATAGAATACACACTTGTACGAAATGTAATCTGGTTTTTATTTTTCCTTGATACAATCCATATCACATGCCACACGAGTCGAAAATTTTTCGAAATGTAATTTACGTATTATTTCATGAAAGTTAGTATTCAGTAAACAGAAAGCCGATATTATGTTCTAAAAACACACTTAACTTTCATTAATAATAGTACATTTCGTAAAAACTAAATATCGCTGTTCTTTACAAATGGCATATAATTATTAAATTTATTTTCGCAGCTATATAAATACATTTTATATTATATTTGAGATTTCAGTAATAGTAAAAAGTATAATTAATTTAAATCTGTCTGTATTCTTAAAAGCGACAATTGCTCTATGTATTAGTTTGACTGATAGACACTTCTGAAAAAAAAGCAAGGTTTTATACATATTAGAGATCCGCACCAAGACAAACATTCAGAACTGCAGTGCAGATACTTTGGTGAGTTCTTGGTCTTTGTTTTTATTACTGTGGAGGAGCCGCATGTGTAAAAGGCCTCCTTAGTTCTAAATAATGAATAACATAATTTTTCTGTTATTGTATTGTAAATCAATGTGTGGAATAAATATTGGGCAGTGATAGGATGAAAATGTGTTTTTAGCTCGGTTATTTTAAACCCCGAATCTCCGATGAACTCCTGGAGAATACGATGAGCCTGAATTATGGACAGCTTAAAAGATGAGCACATCTTGTTATATTGAACTTTAACTTATTGGCTCTTTCCTAGCTGGGCAAACATGTACTGAATTAGCAGTGACAAATGCTAGAAGCTTACATTATGTAGATACCAAACTCCGAGAATGACTTCCATGTAATATTGGAAAGACCAACAATATGGTACTAGGACGTTTAATAGTGTGCCTAGACGGCTTTTGTTGTCTAGCCTAAGTGCCAGGGAGTTTACCAAGACGTCAAGGGAACTTTTTCTGATCATTAGTATGAAAATTACAGTTACCGGGAATTGCAAAGAAGTGCAATTAGCGGAATCACCACGCAACTGTGACACGTATTATGTAAAGTGAGGATGGAGGGGGGAGAAGGAAAGGAAAGGGAAGGAACTAACGCAGCTGCCTTGTAAGTAGTAGATCCCGGGTTCGAGTCCCGTTTATGCACACATCCTCACTCTTCGCCGCTGATTTCGCATGAAGTCCCGGTGCAGCTGACATCAATAGTTCCTTCTCTTCCCCTTTCTTTTCTTTCTCCGTCTCCGCCCTCAGTTTACATAAAATGGGAAATACAGTTCGTGTGTGTGTGTGTGTGTGTGTGTGTGTGTGTGTGTGTTGTAAGAGGTCCGAGCAGATGTAATTTCGATGTATTGCTCATGCGCTGCCTGCGATATGCAAGGTATAAGAAAATCTCTGACCAGAGAGCAGTGTTGACTGCAGTAGGAACTGTGTAGCTGTAGCAGTAAGTTTTTGCTAGTCTGGAGTCTGCTCTGGTCTGCTATGGTGTATCGTGTTGGCTGGCTCGGTCGCGGTGCAGCGATGTCGGAGCCTGAGTATTAATGTATAAGGTAAAAAGCAGCCTCGCGCATGTGTAGTAATGTTATCTCAAGTCGCATGTAAATGTTTTAAAACTCTCGTAATAATAATCTTCCTCATAAAAAGTGACTTAACAACCATTCATTTCAATTTAAAGAATTTACTAATTTCTCCCATCCATGATCATCCCGATTATTGCAATAGAAAAATCAGTTGCTTCCTTTCATAAATGACATAGGTCGGCCAGCATTGCACAGAGCTGTGCCGGAAAAATTTATTGTAAGAGCAGATATATCCGGCGACTTCATTGAGGTACGAATTTTTACTTTTTTTTATTCAGAATGATCTTTCAGGGCCATGACGCAGCACTGCTGTCGTCTAAAATTTACCAGGTTAAATTCACAATGAATTATTGAAATGTCATAAGTGAGCGACAATTTAATTGAGAGGTTAGTTATATTGTTTTATTACCAGGTTACTGAATTCATTTTTTTATTGGGACGTTACACTGAATGTGAACGACATAATTATAATTTTTACTGTTGAGAGGTTTAGGAATTTTTCTGTTTTGAGCTTACACCAAACGTGAATATTATTTATGTTAATATTTTCTGTTTTGAGGTTACACTAAATTAGAATCATTTTCATATTATTTATTTTATTTTGTGGGGAGGTTACAATGTGTGTGTCAGAGAGAGATATATATATACAGAAATCCAAGGCTGTTTTGACTCGTGTACTTACGAACTGTTATTCCGAGACTTGGCTTTTATGAGGTTCCAAGTTCTTGCATTTGTCCATTTTGCAGTTCATGAGCTGCGATTAGCGATATTTGGAGTTTCTTTAATAACGCCGGGTCTTACAGCAATGGTGCAGGACTTCTGACAACTTAAACTTGCCGATCGGGTCTTTGCTAAGCTAGCGGCCCTCATTAAAATAACATTATAAACGTACGTCGTTGATTCGAATCCACAAATAAAATGTTTTCTTAATCGATGATGGCGTGATTACGTCACGCAGCGAAATCGCGTGCGCCGCATCTCGCTTGGAGTTAAAGGTCTGCTGGTGCGAGCGTTTCCGTAACGACTTCGCGGCCGGAATGGGAGAAGGGATATCAGAGAGTTCTTTGACCCTCGCCACTCCCAGTAGCAGCCTCTGACAGCAGTCGACACGGTAATCCCCGCGAATATTTCGAGTTTGCTACAAAGTCGTAGCAAGGGCTGCCGTGTTCTTCTGCACTGGCGCTCCCGGCAGTGAACATCTTCAAGTGCCAGATGACACAAAAACGGGCATTATGATTACTGTTCCAACACCGTGTTGATACATCTGCGGCACCCAGTGACTTACAACAGCGTGGATTTTACGAGTAGGAGATATTACATGTATACGTAATACAAATGCTGAAGCTTACAACGAGGTCGTTTCTGTATTATAGATATAGGGTACGCGGGGGCAAAGGTGGTCGTGGGGCAAAGATCCGAATCTAGCGTTTTTCCTACTTGTGAGTGCAGTGTGGCAGCCCTGTCTCTTCAGTTGGGGGCTTTTATGGTGCAAAAGCACGTGTGTTGTGTTAGTGGTTTGCGCTTTGAAGCTTTCAAGATACGAGTTGAGTTAGTTTTTTGGGGCTTTCGCTCTAAGTATTTACCATGTAACTGATGGCTATCTGTCTGCTATAAAAAATCCCAAAGAATTACCTGTACGTGGTACGTGATTACGCAACGTTACTCGCTTAACTTAGTTGTTAATTTAACAAGTTGCCATATATGGCAGCTGATACCTTAAGTTCATAAATCAGCGCCATGGGGTAAAGATCCTAAGAACAGTCTTTTAAGACTGAGCACGTAGGTTTATGTAACATATTTAAATATCGGAATGGTGCGAAAAGTGGCAGTTGACCTTAAATAACGAAAAGTGAGAGGTCATCTACATGAGTGCTAAAAGGAACGCGTTAAACTTCGGTTACACGATAAATCAGTCTAATCTAAAAGCCGTAAACTCAACTAAATACCTAGGTATTACAATTACGAACAACTAAAATTGGAAGGAACACATAGAAAATGTTGTGGGGAAGGCTAACTACAGACTGCGTTTTATTGGCAGGACACTTAGAAAGTGTAACAGACCTACTAAGGAGACTGCCTACACTACGCTTGTTCGCCCACTTTTAGAATACTGTTGCGCGGTGGGGGATCCTTACCAGATACGACTGACTGAGTACATCGAAAAAGGTCAAAGAAAGGCAGCACGTTTTGTATTATCGCGAAATATGGGAGAGAGTGTCACAGAAATGATACAGGATTTGGGATGGACATCATTAAAAGAAAGGCGTTTTTCGTTGGGACGAAATCTTCTGACGAAATTCCAACCACCAACTTCCTCCTCCGAATGCGAAAATATTTTGTTGACACCGACTTACATAGGGAGGAAGGATCACTAAGATAAAATAAGGGAAATCAGAGCTCTTACGGAAAGATGTAGGTATTCATTCTTCTCGCGTACTATACGAGATTGAAATAATAGAGAATTGTGAAGGTGGTTCAATGAACCCTCTGCCAGGCACTTAAATGTGATTTGTACAATATCCATGTAGATGTAGATGAATGGAACTTATTTCACAGTTCACAGTTTCGCATTGACTGATTCAGCATTAACAAGACTAGTTCAACTTCATGTACAAAAACTACGACTGAGAAACGTTCTCCACGCCGTTGTCTTCTAAAACATTATACGAGGCTAAGATGCTAATTGAAAATGGATGTTCCATTAGAAATGCAGCTAAAAGTCTTTGATGTAATGAATCCACATTACGTAGAAGACTTAAAGCAGTCTATGAAGTGGCATCGTTGATGCGTTTCAAGGCAGTATTTTCTGGGACAGAGGAAACTGAATTGGCGGAGCATTGTATGTATCTGGATTCTGTGTCCTATGGCCTTAAGTTTAAACACTTCCGACGTTTAGCATATCAGTTTGCTGAAAGTAATGGCGTAAACCACCCGTTTGATAAGTAAACCCAAGTGGCAGGGCAAGATGGGCCCGCTCATTCACCGCTCGTCATAATTTAAGTTTGAGACAACGGGAGAAAATCAGTATCGGGAGGATAATGGGGTTCAGTAATGTACAAACAATTTTTTTCAGCAGCTGGGAAACTTCGGAATCTTAATACAATTTTGCAACGCATCGAGTGTATAATGAAGACGAAACAGTAATACAGATTGTACGGGAAAAACTACACCAAAGTGTTGCAAGAAAGGGCCAAATTATAACAACACAATATGTTTCTTATTTTAAAAGATTTTGTATTTAAATTAGTGATATGTTAGTGTCATGTCTTGATGTTTAATATGATTGCGATGATGGAGAAAATAATGATGAATATTGTGATGATACTGATATAGTAAAAGATTATCCAAGTTAACAATGGCAGTACCTGACAAATATTGTTGTAATCATAATGATTTTGTGTGGAACTTTACCTCAGACCTGGGTCAAAGACACGTTTTCTTCAATTGGGTCATTTTATTAAATACAACTATAATACATCGTACAAGCGAACTTGAACTTGCGGTATCACGTAGTAAAGTATGATCGTAGGTGGGCTGTGTACAATTTTCGTTGTCATGTAACCAGACAAGCAGACGGGAAAAACAAAAAAGTGTTAAGTGCCCTCCTTTGCCGCCGCCTACCCTGTACGGTACGGGACATGGGTAGCCGACTTCAGATATCAGGTAAAGCCGTGTGGAGGCAATTGGCCACACAGTCAACCACCGGTACTTCCGATACACCGCACAGTTCTCATGGTGCATCTCGTAGCAGTCACAGGCTCAAGCGAGTCTGACGAGAATGCATGTATTATGTACCCCAACTACTACCTTATTGTACTAACGCTATCGACATTGTCTCAAATCAGCCTTCACTTTTGTTCTACACAAGTAACATTAAGCCGTAAATTGCTTTCCTTTTCAGTTGTGCCAATGCTACGTGGGTAAGTCAATTATTATCCGCAAAGTAGTTATAAAACTTCATTGTAATTAAATAGGAAAGTTACAAGACCTTCATTTTTCGACATAGTCTCCTTGCGTTTCAACGCACTTGGTCCGCCGTTATACAAGCTTCCTGATGCCATCATAAAAGAAGGTTCTCGGTTGAGCTGCGAGTCAGGAATGCACCGCTTTTTTCACTGCTTCGTCAGAGGCAAATCGACGGCCCCTTAATGCCTGTCTGAGTGGACCAAACAAGTGACAGTAACAAGGAGGCATGATTGGGACTATACGGAGGATGATCCAGTACTTCAAATTTGAGTTTCTGTAGCGTATCAGCAGTGTGGGCAGCAGTATGTGGACGAGCATTGTCGTGCAACAACACAACACCTTCTGACAGCAATCCTCGGCATTTGCTTCGAATTGCAGGCTTTAGCCTGGCAGTAACCATCTCACTGTAACTTACACTGTTTATTGTTGTGCCCCTTTCCCCATAATGTTCCAGTATTGGCCCTTTGCGTACCAAAAAACCGTAAGCATCAGTTTTCCTGCGGACAGTTGGGTCTTGAACTTTTTCTTACACGGCAAATTTGGATGTTTCCATTCCATACTCTGCCGTTTACTCTCCGGCTCGTAGTTATGGATACATGTTTCGTCACCAGTAATGATCCTCTGTAAGAAATTGTTCCCTTCGTTATCATAGCGATCCAAATGTTTTTTTGAAGATGTCCAAGCGCATTTGTTTATGCAACTGTCTGAGTTGTTTTTGGGACCCATCTTGCACAGACTTTATGAAACCCAAGTCTGCTGTGGATGATTTCGTAGACAGAACCGTGACTAATTTGCAGACCATGTGCCACTTCGTCAATAGTTAATCGTCTGTTTTAGAGAATCATTTCACGTGAACGCTCAATGGTTTCTTCACTTGTGACGGTAAACGGTCATCCGGCTCCTTCATCGCGCGTAACACTTGTGCGACCATTTCGTAATTTTTCAGTTCATTCGTACAGACTCCGTTGTGGCAAAACACTGTTCCCGTACTGTACCGAAAGTCTTCGATGCATTTTGGCCCCTGATACGCCTTTCGACCACAAAACACCGATAACTGAACGTTGCTCTTCTTTGGTGCAAATAGACAGCGGAGCAGCCATGATTAACAGCACGGCAGCGATAACGAAACTAATCTAGCAGCTTGAAAATTGCAAAGATATGACAACAAATAAACAAAGCATGCTTCATCAACGTAAAACGACAGTACTACCAAAATAAACAAAAATATAACTAAATTTCAGATAATAATTGACTTACCTTCGTATTTGTACCTGGAAAACTTTGATCTGCGTGTGTTACCACTTTGTACTGTACATATCCCTACAACTGGCTGGGCGAACTGGTTCTCGGTGTAATGAAGGCAAGGCATATTTTTGGCTCAAAGGATCGACTAAGAAAGGGCTATATAGCAGCAAAGTCACTGCAGCCCCAACAACATGAAAAAGCGAAAAAGTCTGCTTTAAAGGTATGGAGGCAAACTTTCTATGAACTTCAGTGTAACGAATATCTTCACGCATCTTAGCAGTGACACAAGTCTGGTCATCGTGCAACACTGACTTCAAAATTAGTGCTCGCAGAATGTAGGTTGTATGAGTCAATACAGCCTTCGAAGCTGAGTGCCCACATTGTCTTCCACCCTACCACGGACGGCCTTCGTGGTCACAGAGTGGAAAACTAATGTTGCCTTGAAAGTCTGAAGGTAGCGCATTGTTAGTAACAGCATTTGTTTCAGCCAGGCTGGCAGCAGATACAGTGAAAAAACTGGAACGCAAGCGTATCTGACGCTGAGGAATAGCGGCGACGGGCTTCCGGCTGCCAACAGGCGTTGGTCGTCCGGAACGTGGCGAATTACTTACTGCTGAGATACCATTCGCAGGGTGAGCGTAACTGCTGCGAGTAATAACAGTTCTTGAATCAGATGGAAGAACCGGAAAACGACTACAAGCCGAGTAAGGCAAGATGGTAAAGCAGAGACTCTCCGCCGAAACGGCATTCCGCCATCTATAAGCTCGCATAGCTATAGCATATAGATCAGGGTTTACAATTGTAGTGCTAAGTGAAGTACTGAGAACTGCAAAAACCATGACGTGGTCAAAATTGTTCAAGTTTGATGGCATTATAGCTCTTAAATCACCTGCATCACAATACTCCTCAGGTTTTTGGCGTAATGCTTTCCAAACGATTTATTCCTCCTCTATAAAAATCAACATAGAGCTTGCGAAACTCAGCTCGCTCTGTTCCTCCATGAGATCCACAGCGCAGTGGACAACGGCTGGCTCTAAGGTTGATGCCGTGTTCCTTGACTTCAGGGAGGCGTTCGACACCGTCCCGCACTGCCGTCTAGTGAAAAAAAAAAAAAAAAAAAGTTATCGACTGCCGGAGCAGATTTGCGACTGGATTCAAGACTTCCTTGCAGATAGTACTCAACACGTCGCTCTTAATGGAACAAAATCGACAGATGTAAAGGTAATTCCCGGAGTATCCCAAGGAAATGCGATAGCGCCGTTACTGCTTACAATAATGAACTAGTAGAAAGAGTCGGAAGCTCTTTAAGGCTCTTCGCAGATGATGCGGTTGTCTATAACAAAGTAGCAACGCCAGAAGACGGTATTGATTTGCAGAACGGCCTCCAGAGAATGGTGCAGGATGTGGCAGTTGACACTGAACGTAAATAAATGTAACATATTGCTCATACAGAGGGAAGAAAAACCACTACTGAACAGGTACACTGTTGATGACAAACCGATGGAAACAGTGTATCCAGAACGACCATAAGTGGAATGACCACATAAAACAAAGTGGGAAAAACAGATGCCAGACTCAGATTCATAGGAAGAATCTGAAGGAAATGTAACTCATCCACGAAGGCGCTTGTTCGACCCATTCTTGAGTGTTGTTCATCTGTCTGGGATTCCTATCATGTAGGACTGATAGAAGAGAGAGAGAGAGAGAGAGAGAGAGAGAGAGAGAGAGAGAGAGAGAATATCCAACGAAGAGCTGCACGTTTCGTCACGGGATCGTTCAGCTGGCGCGAGAGCGTTACGGAGATGCTCAACAAGCTCCACTGGCAGACGTTACACGAGAGGCAATGTGAATCACGGAGAGATTTACTATTGAAATTTCGAGAGAGCACTCTCCTGGAAGAGTCGCACAACACATTACTCCCCCCACATACGTCTCGCGAAGTGACCACGAGGAGAAAATGCGAGAAATTAAAGCCAATACGCAGGCTTACACCACTAGGTGACTTGCGGAATATGACGTAGATGTAAATGAATACAAGTTTTTTTTTTTTGGAAATTGTGCTACAGCGGTGTTTTATGTACTGATTTTCTTCTTCTTCTTTCTTGGTTTCTGCCAGCTAACGATCACGTCAGTTCCACTGTCTCTCCTTCCGAGCTTTAACTGCCGCCCACTACTCCTGCTTTCGTTTCCGGCGTTCTTCTGTTCTGTCTCGGGTCTAAGCCTTCCCTGTCTTCAGATTCGGCTTTTCCTGTAAATCTTAGTGTGTTTGTAGCTTACCCTTGAGCGGATCACGGTCCTGGATATTTTTAAGAGAAACTTCCAGTTTTCGTAGATCTTTTCCAACTTGTGTGAACTGCGCTTTTCTGTTTTTCTGATCTTTTACATAGCTTAATATCCTACACTGAAGCGCCAAAGAAACTGATAAAGGGATGCGTATTCAAATACAGCGATATGTAAACAAGTAGAAAACGGCGCTGCAGTCAGCAACGCCTATATAACACAAGTGTCTGGCGCAGTTTTTAGATCGGTTAGTGCTACCACAATGGCAGGTTAACAAGATTTAAGTGAGTTTGAACGTGGTGTGATAGTCGGCGCACGAGCGATGGGACAGCTTGTACGAGGTAGCGATGAAGCTGGCTTTTCCTGTACTACCATTTCACGAGTGTACCGTGAATTCAGGAAGCCGGTAAAACATCAAATCTCCGACATCGCTGCGGCCGGAAAAAGACCCTGCAAGAACGGGAGCAACGACAACAGAAGAGAATTGTTAAACGTGACAGAGGTGCAACGCTTGCGGAAATTGCTGCAGATTTCAATGCTGGGCCATCAACATGTGGCAGCGTGGGAAACATTCAACGAAAAATCATCGACATGGGCTTTAGGAGCAGACGATCTACATCTACATCTACGTGGATACTCTGAAAATCACATTTAAGTGCCTGGCAGAGGGTTCATCGAACCAAGTTCACAATTCTCTATTACTCCAATCTCGTATAGCGCGCGGAAAGAATGAACATCTGTATCTTTCCGTACGAGCTCTGATTTCCATTATTTTATCTTTGTGATCGTTCCTCCCTATGTATGTAGATGTCAACAAAATATTTTCGCATTCGAAGGAGAAAGTTGGTGATTGGAATTTCGTTAGAAGATTCCGTCGCAACGAAAAACGCCTTTCCTTTAATGATGTCCAGCCCACTCGTGTTTTCTTGATGACTGCACGACACAATGATTTACGCCTCGCCTAGGGCCCATCAAATCCGACAGTGGACTGTTGATGACTGGAAACATGTTGCCTGGTCGGACGAGTCTCGTTTCAAATTGCATGGAGCGGCTGGATGTGTACGAGTATGGAGACATCCTCATGAATCCATGGACCCTGCGTGTCAGGAGGGGCCGGCCGAAATGGCCGTGCGGTTAAAGGCGCTGCAGTCTGGAACCGCAAGACCGCTACGGTCGCAGGTTCGAATCCTGCCTCGGGCATGGATGTTTGTGATGTCCTTAGGTTAGGTAGGTTTAACTAGTTCCAAGTTCTAGGGGACTAATAACCTCAGCAGTTGAGTCCCATAGTGCTCAGAGCCATTTGAACCATTTTGTCAGGAGAGGACTGTTCAAGCTGGCGGAGGCTTTGTAATGGTGTGGGGGGCGTGTGCAGTTGGAGTCATATGGGGTTCCAGACACGTCTAGATACGACTCTGACAGGTGACACGTACGTAAGCGTTCTGACTGAGCACCTACATCCATTCCTGTCCATTGTGCATTCGGACGGATTTGGACAATTCCAGGAGGACAATGCGACACCTCGCACGTCGATAATTGTTACAGAGTGGCTCCAGGAGCACTCTTCTGAGTTTAAACGCTTCCGCTGGCCACCAAACTGCCCAGACATGAACATTATTGAGCATATCTTGGATGCCTTACAACGGCTGTTCAGAGGTCTCCACCCGCTCGTACTCTTACGGATGTAAGGACAGCCCTCCAGGATTCATGGTGTCAGTTCCCTCCAGCACTACTTCAGACACTAGTCGACTCCATGCCACGTCGTGTCGCGGCACTTCTGCGTGCTCGCGTGGGCCCTACACGATATTAAGAAGGTGTGCCAGTTTCTTTGGCTCTTCAGTGTAACGTCCTAAGGCAAGCCGCCTACTTCAGACTGAAACGGGGATTTCGCGTAGAGCGACCGCGCCTCCGTTTGGTCGCCTGGCGAGGTTTCCTCCCATTGTCTGCACCAGCGTGTGATGACGGTAGCGGGTCAGTACTCCCCCCACCGGGGAGCGAGTGATGGGCGCGCCGTAGGCCAGGTGGCGGCTGCGTGTCGTATCGGATGGCGCGCACGTGACTGCGCAGGCGCGCTACACACAGCGGGCGGTGCTAGCACACGCCTTATCTGCTCCCGCGCTCAAGTGCTCTGCTCCTTTATTACTGCGACAACGTCGCTCTGTCAGTTGGTGTGAGGCCTGTGCGTCTCGGAACGGAGTGTCAAACCGCACCGCATGTTTCCACCCAGAATGACGGTTATCATGACCTCAACATTATGCGTATGATGCTACTACACTACTGGCCATTAGAATTGCTACACCAGGAAGAAATGCAGATGATAAACGAGTATTCATTGGCCAAAAATATATTATACTAGAACTGACATGTGATTACATTTTCACGCAGTTTGGGTGCATAGATCCAGAGAAATCAGTACCCAGAACAACCACCTCTGGCCGTAATAACGGCTTTGATACTCCTGGACATTCAGTCAAACAGAGCTTGGATGGCGTGGACAGGTACAGCTCCCCATTCAGCTTCAACACGATACCACAGTTCACCAAGATTAGTGACTGGCGTATTGTGACGAGCCAGTTAATCAGCCTCCATTGGCCAGACGTTTTCAGCTGGTGAGAGATCTGGAGAATGTGCTGGCCAGGGCAGCTGTCTAACATTTTCTGTATCCAGAAAGGCCCGTACAGGACCTGCAACATGCGGTCGTGCATTATCCTGCTGAAATGTAGGGTTTCGCAGGGATGGAATGAAGGGTAGAGCCACGGGTCGTAACACATCTGAAATGTATCGTCCATTGTTCAAAGTGCCGTCAATGCGAACAAGAGGTGACCCAGACGTGTAACCAATGGCACACCATACCATCACGCCGGGTGATACGCCAGAATGGCGATGACGAATACACGCTTCACGCTTCCAATGTGCGTTCACTGCGATGTCGCCAAACACAGATGCGACCATAATGATGCTGTAAACAGAACCTGGATTCATCCGAAAAAATGACGTTTTGCCATTCGTGCACCCAGGTTCGTCGTTGAGTACAGCGTCGCAGGCGTTCCTGTCTGTGATGCAGCGTCAAGGGTAACCGCAGCCATGGTCTCCGAGCTGATAGTCCATGCTGCTGCAAACGTCGTCGAAGTGTTCGTGCAGATGGTTTTTGTCTTGCAAACGTCCCGATCTGTTGACTCGGGGATCGAGACGTGGCTGCACGATCCGTTACAGCCATGCGGATAAGATGCCTGTCATCTCGACTGCTAGTGATACGAGGCCGTTGGGATCCAGCACGGCGTTCCGTATTACCCTCCTGAACCCACTGAGTCCATATTCTGCTAACACTCATTGGATCTCGACCAACGCGAGCAGCAATGTCGCGATGCGATAAACCGCAATCGCGATAGGCTACAATCCGACCTGGTGATGGTACGCATTTCTTCTCCTTACACGAGGCATCACGACATCGTTTCACCAGGCAACGCCGGTCAACTGCTGTTTATGTATGAGAAATCGGTTGGAAACTTTCCTCATGTGAGCACGTTGTAGGTGTCGCCACCGGCGCCAACCTTGTGTGAATGCTCTGAAAAGCTAATCATTTGCATATCACAGCACCTTCTTCCTGTCGGTTAAATTTCGCGTCTGTAGCACGTCATCTTCGTGGTGTAGCAATTTTAATGGCCAGTAGTATGTTTGTGACGGTACATTTATGGGGGACCTTTACTGACATGTTTCCGATACCTGAATGGCCAGCGTGACGGATTGTCAATCCTCTGGGCTCGGGTAATTTTCTCCGCCCAGGGACTGGGTGTTATGCTGTCCTCATCATTATCCTCATCGACTGCAGGTCTCCGAAGTGGCGTCAAATTGAAAGATCGGCATCCGGCGAACGGTCTGCCTGACGTGGGGCCCTAGTCATACGATTAAATTAAAAACTGACGTGTGTAAGTGGTTTATCGAACCACTTTGACAATAATTCTCTGTTACTCCACTTTCGAACACTGCGCAGAAAAAAGGATTACTTCCGTGTGCGCTCTAATTTCGCTTATTTTATTATAATGATCGCTTCTACATGTACATCTATACAGATACTCCCCAAGCCACCGTAAGGTGCGTGGCGTAGGGTACTCTGTACCACTACTTGTCATTTCCCCTCTTGTTCCACTCACAAATAGAGCGAGGGAAAAACGACTGTCTTTATGCCACCGTATGAGCCCTAATTTCTCGTATCTGATCTCCGTGGAACTTACGCGCAATGTCTGTTGGCGGCAGTAGAATCGTTCGGCAGCCAGCTTCAAATGCCGATTCTCTAGATTTTCTCAGCAGTGTTTTCCGCAAAGAACGCCCCCTTCCCTCCAGGGATTCTCATTCGAGTTCCCGAAGCATCTCTGTAACACTTCTGTTCGAACCTACCGGTAACAAATCTAGCAGCCCTTCTCTGAATTGCTTCGAAGTCTTCTTCCAATCCGACCTGGTACGGATCCCAAACACTCGAGCAGTACTGAAGAATAGATCGCACCAGCGTCCTATATGCGGTCTCCTCTCCTAAAATTCTCCCAATAAACCGAAATTGACCATCTGCCATCCCTACGACAGTTTTCACATGCTCCTTCCACCTCATATCGCTTTGCAACGTTACGGCCTGATATCTAATCGACTTGACTGTGTGACAAGCTGGACACTAGTAATACTGTATCCGAACATTAAAGGTTTGTTTTTCCTACTCATCCGCATGAACTTACGTTTTTCCACATTTAGAGCTAGCTGCCATTCATCACACCAACCGGAAATTTTGTCTAAGTTGTCTTGTATCTTCCTAGAGTCACTCAACTTCGACACCTTACCGTACACCACGGCATCATCAGCAAACAACCGCAAGACTGCTGCCCATACTGTCCGCCAAATCATTTGTGTACACAGAGGACAACGGCGGTCGTGTCACACTTCCCTGGGGCACTCCCCATGTAGGTCGGTGTCAACAAAACATTTTCGCATCCGGAGGAGAAAGTTGGTGATTGAAAATTCGCGAGAAACGCCTTTGTTTTAATGATGTCCACCCCAAATCCTGTATAATGTCCGTGACATTCTCTCCCCTATTTCTCGACAATACAAAGCATGCTACTCTTCTTTGAAATTTCTCGATATAATCCGTTAATCCTATGTGGTAAGGAGCCCAAACCGCCCATCAGTACTCCAAAGAGAACAGACAAGCGTAGTGCAGGCAGTCTTTTTAGTACATATGTTGCGTCTTCTGAGTGTTCTGCCGATAAAACGCAGTCTTTGGTCCCCCCCCCCCCCCCCCCCAGAATATCTTCTGTGTGATCTTTTCAATCGGAGTTGTTCGGAATTGTAATTGCTAGGCATTTAGTTGAATTAACGGCATTTACATTTGACTATTTTTCGTGCAACCGAAGTTTAACGGATTCCTTCTAGCACTCATTTGGATAGCCTCACACTTTTCATTATTTAGGGTCAAATGCCAATTTTCGCACCATTCAGATATCTTTTCTAAATCGTTTTGCAATTTGTTTTGATCTTCTGATGCGTTTACTAGACGGTATACGACAGCGGCGTCTGCAAACAACCTAAGACAACTGCTCAGATTCTCTCCCGAATCGTTTATATACATAAGGAACAGCAAAGGGCCTATAACACTACCTTGGGGAACGCCAGATATCACTTCTGTTTTACTCTATGACTTTCCGTCAATTACTACGAACTGTGACCTCTCTGACAGGAAAACACGAATGTAGTCACATGACAGACGATATTTCATAAGCACGCAACTTCACTACAAGCCGCTTGTGTGGTACAGTGTCAAAAGCCTTCCGGAAATCCAGAAATACGGAATCAATTTGAAATCCCTTGTCGATGGTACTCAACACATCGTGTGTGTAAAGAGCTAGTTGTGTGTCGCAAGAAAGATGTTTTCGAAATCCGCGTTGGTTCAAATGGCTCTGAGCACTATGGGACTTAACATTTGAGGTTATCAGTCCCCCAGACTTAGATCTACTTAAACCTAACTAACCTCAGGACATCACACACAGCCATGCCCGAGACAGGATTCGAACCTGCGACCATAGCAGCTGCGCGGTTCCGGACTGAAGCGCGTAGAACCGCTCGGCCACCTCGGCCGGCTGAAATCCGCTTGACTGTGTGTCAATAGACAGTTCTCTTCGACGCGATTCATAATGTTCGAACACAATATATGTTCCAAAATCCAGTTGCATATCGACATTAATGACATGGGCCTGTAATTTAGCCGATTACTCGTACTGCCTTTCTTGAATCTCGGGTTGAATTCCAAAGGGAGAAACCTGCTACGGATGGCGGCCGACTTGTCTGCTACAGATTACTGCCGACAAGTCGGTCGCAGGGAGAGTTGACACCTTCCTGGCTAGTGGCCGCAGGTGAAACAAGTGTGTACTGTGCAGCGGCACGGGAAGCCGGAAGGCGGGCTTACCTACAGAAGTAGGGCGCAGCAACGTAAGCTTGTTCCCCGTAATGTTTGCTACGAAGTCTAAGCGACACCGGAAACACTTATGGAACCGTGGCGGCTTCGTGACCTCAGAGGCTATTGGACAATGCCACACGGATGTGGCTTTACAGCTCCAAAGGTTAGCATTGCTTTTATAATGTGACATTTGTGGTTTGCGAACATTGTATTGATACAGGTCATTCCATGAATTACAGTGATGTGAAGATTCTAACATCCACCTCTTCCTTTCGGTAATCTATCTTCAAGGAAGCCACAGAGATTAAATTAGCTAATAATTTAATAAATATAGATAATGGTTTTAATTTGGACAAAGCATGGAATCCGGCTCTTGGGGTAATTAAACTGCAGAGAAGTCGTCATGGTGTCACCGCCGCCGATCATACATCGATTAGCGAATCGAATGTCTGTATGCCTTCGCCACAGGCGGCGCATGTGTAAACGTATTTCTTCGCCGACGACCAGCATCTGTGACCCGCATGCACAGTACCGCCGCGGTGGAGCCTGTAAGGCCGCGCTTGGCATCTTGTCGTGTCTTCTGACTCACTCTGTGGATGGCCGCACGATACGCGGCCGAAATATCAGTGGAGGAGATTTTACTTGCGCGGCTGCATGCCCGAAATTTAATGGACTATTCATTACGCCGCGAGCAGTTGAAAATGCACATGGAGTACAAGTAGTTTTCGTTTGCGGTACCTAAGTTCCAGGAATGAGTGTGGCTAAGGGCACTACTGAGGCTAAGTAAAACCTCACGTTGCGAAGTGTGTAAAAGTATGGACATGTTAATCAGCAGTGATTAATAACACACATTCACTTTTAATTTATATCCACGTGTCCTTTCTAAGAGTCAGTCTTTTGCACTATATCGCCAATGGATACAGTGAAATTTCTTATTTAATGTTTTTAGGTATTTTGTGTTCTCTTATCTTTTTCACTGTGCGCCATAATCTTGTGTGTGATTTGATGCCCCTGCAGTTCACCTATCCTACGAACCGAATTTAAAGAATTACAGTTGTCTCACGCGGTAAATCTTTTATGGTGAGAACGGCGACCCAATTCCTTTCAGTTCAGTGGTATCAGTGGGGGGCACAAAGAGGCAACTGAAAGCCAATACTTTTATGTAGGTCGCTAAATACAGGAGGACCTTTGTTCCTGGTTTTGGGAATAAAAATGCACAACAAAGTCATTAGAGATAGAAGTAGATTTATATGCCATCGTTCTACTACTTTCGAATAGGTTGATTGATGAAAATCAGATAACCAAATTAACTCTTCCTTCGGAACAATGCATAAAAGTTGCAGAGGTCAGCAAAAATATATGACAGTTACTGTGTCATCACCGAAAATGGAGGCCAAATACCAGGCCAAATTAATACGCTGCGCTCTTCAGACCGGTGTACTCTTACTAAATGTGGCGACTGATACTCTCACGTTACAAACTGTAGACTCGGCTGGGTCCTCTCGAAGAACAACGAAACAGTGAGTCAGAAGAAGGCTGTCTGCAACTCTGAGTCCAGGTAGAACACTTCACTTCGGCTCGACGGTTCGGTGGAGCTACAACACAGCCAGGTACTGGGCTTTGACTACCGTAGCTTTTGTCCCCATTTTCTTGCCCCTCCACACGACATTCCAACAGCGAGATTAAGAAGGTGGAAGTCACAACATGCCACTGTAGGTATTTTGCGGGGCTCCATAGATATAGCATCTGCCAGCTCGTCCAGAATTCTCACGTGGCCTGGTGTCCAGCAAAATACCACATCATCCGTTACATCCACATCTATACCTTGCAAGCCACGGTTCCGTGCCTGGCAGAGGGTACTTCTTGGGCCACTGTGCCTTCCTGCCTTTCCTGTTCCATTCGCGAATGGTGCGTGGGAGAACAACTGTCTTCAGTAATGCTGACATCAATCCGAAAGCTGTTTGAGCGCCACACAACCTTTTTTACTAGTCACTGTCCTACTGGAAGTGGTATGGCCTGGCCTGGCCTTGTTCCGACCTTTGAAATAACTGACTTACCCAGCCAGTTATAGTATGGGGAGCTACAGTTTGAAGTTGACTCTAAACCAGGGTGCAACTCAGCATTTTTCACATTACATTCACTGACAGAGGTGGATGAAGTGACTAACACTTAACCGTAACCTCAATCTTTCTGATCCTTTCGCCATGGTCACTTCGTGAGGCGAATGTGGGACGAAGCAATATGTTGCCGTACTCCTGCTGAAACGTACGCTTTCGGAATTTCAGTAATACACCTCTCCGTGATGGACAACGCCTCTGTTGCAGAATCTGCCGCTGGAGTGTGTTCAGCTCATCTACGTAACGCTCTCGCACCGACTAACAAACTCGTGAAAAAACACGCCGCTCTTCGCTGAATCTCCTCTATCAATCCAACCTAGAAAGGGTCCCACAGTGATGAGCAATACTCAAGAATCGGTCGAACAAGTTAGTTTTGGAAATTTGTGGTAATCTCCTATGGGACCAAACTGCTGAGGTCTAGGACTCTAACCTCCAACGGGGAAAGCCGCACGGGCCGTGACAAGGCGCCTCAGACCGCGCGGCGAACAAGTTAGTGTTTCGTCTATTACTGACGAGTACATCTTAAGATTCTTCCAGTGAAACTCACTCCTGCATCAGCTATTCCTACAGTTTGCTTTACGCTGTAATATCACTTTCTGGAGCTCCACATGGTCACTGCTAGGTACACTGAAGCGCCAAAGAAACTGGTATAGGCATGCGTACTAAAACACAGAGATATGTAAACAGCAGGATACAGCGCTGCAGTCTGCGTAGGATATATAAGACAAGTGTCTGGCTCAGTTCTTAGATGGGTTGTTAGTGCTACAATGGCAGGTTATCGAGATTTAAGTGAGTTTGAATGTGGTGTAGTAGTCGGCGCACGAGCGATGGGACACAGCATCTCCAACGTAGCGATGAAGTGAGGATTTTCCCGTACGACCATTTCACGAATGTACCGTCAATATCAGGAATCAAGTAAAACATCAAATCTCCGACATCGCCGCGGCCGGAGAAAGCTCCAGCAAGAACGGGACCACCGACCACTGAAGGGAATGGTTCAACGTGGTAGAAGTGCAACTCTTCCGCAAACTGCTGTATATTTCAGTGGTGGGCGATCAACAAGTGTCAGTGTGCGAACCATTCGACAAAACAACATCGATATGGGCTTTCGGAGCCGAAGGCCCGCCCACTCGTGTACCCTTGATGACTGCAGGACACAAAGCTTTACGCGTCGCCTGTCAACACCGACAGTGGACTGTTGATGACTGGAAACATGTTGCCTGGACGGAAGAGTCTCGTTTCAAATTGCTTCGAGCTGATGGACGTGTACGGGTATGGAGACAAGCTCATGAGTCCATGGAACCTGGATTTCAGCAGGGGACTTTTGAAACTGGGCTCTGTAATGGTGTGGGGCGTGTGTAGTTGGAGTGATACTGGACCCCTGATACGTCTAGATACGACTCTGACAGGTGACACGCACGTAAGCAAACTGTCTGATCATCTGCATCCATTCATGTCCATTGTGCATTCCGACCGACTTGGGCAATTCCAGCAGGACAATGCGTCACCCCACACGTCCAGAATTTCTACAGACTTGCTCCAGGAACTCTCTCCTGAGTTTAAACACTTCCGCTGCCACCAAACTCCCCAGACATGAACATTATTGAGCGTATCTGGGATGCCTTACAACGTGCTGTTCCACCCCGTCGTACTCTTAAGTATTTACGAACGGCCCTGCAGGATTCATGGTGTCAGTTGCTTCCAGCACTACTTCAGACATTAGTCGAGTCCATACCTCGTCATGTTGCGGCACTTTCGCGTGCTGGCGGCGGCCCTGCACGATATTAGGCAGGTGTACCAGTTTCTTTGGGGCTTCAGTGTATTTTCTAGTTGTTTCTGTTTCTAGTGATTTATCGCCAGTACTGTAACGAATAGTGATCTTTTCGCATCTTTAAGCGCCATATGTTACGTTTATTTACGTCCAGAGTCAACTGTTACGTCCCACGCAACTATCTTCGATCCTCTGCAAGTCTCCCCGAATTTCGCCACAGCCTTCTGGCTTTGAAGCATAGATTATTTCAAAACGGCGCCGAGTGAAAATTGTGCACAGCATTTCTGGAAACTACCTGCTCACTAGGTCACCACCTGAACCGCACCCTGAGAGTTCTGGTCCGGCGGGAACGCTTTGTACGCCCACAGTGAGGCGCTGTGCTGAGCCGCCCTGTCCGAGCTGCGTCGAAGCCGTCGTGCAAATGATGAGCACCGTAAATAACATATGCCCTGAACCAGACACACAATGCAATGCTTATACTCGTTTAACTCCTGCTTTTCCTTCTTTTGTGGCGTACATTCTGTCCTAATATGAAAAGAAGTATTGTCACCTTAATTTTTGTCTGTTTTGTTACTACCGGACAGAGAGAGATTAGTGGACGGTACGTCGACCTTTTCTGGGCACTGTTTACAGCACACACCAGCGTTACTACACACAACAGAGCCGTCCGGACAGTCTGAACGAGCTTCCACGTTATTCACTACATAATTTACTTACGGGAGTCTCTCCTGAAACACCCGCGATAACTGCTACGGCCATGCCGCGGCGCTGCTCAGTCTGCTACAGTAGTGGTTAATCTTCGTGCCAAGTTGCCTCTATATCGATCCATAACAGCGGAAATCTTGCCGGTGCAGGACTTTGTGCACAAACTGAACTCCCGATTATGTCGAATAAATTTTCGATGGGATTCACGTTGGGCGACCCGGGTGGCTAAATCGTTCGATCGAATTGTCCAGTTTGTTCTTCAAACCAATTGCGAACAATTGTGGCCTGTTGACACGGGACGTTGTCATACATAAACATTCCATCGCCGCTTGGGGTGATGAAGTGCATGAAAGGCTGCAAATGGTCTCCAAGTAGACAAAAATAATCATTTCCAGTGAATGATCGGCTCCATTCCATGTAGAGACAGGCGACACCATTATGGAGCCACAGCCAGGTTGCACAGTGCCTAGTTGACAACTTGGTTCCAGGCCTTCGTAGGGTCTGTACCACTATCTAACCCTACAATCAGCTCTTACCAACTGAAATCTGGACTCATCTGACCAGGCCACGGTTTTCCAGGCGTCTAGTGTCCAACGGATATGGTCACGAGCCCAGGGGACGCGCTGCAGGTGAGGTCGCCTCGGTGGTCTGCTGCCACAGCCCATTAACACCAAATTTCGTTGCACTGTCCTGAGGCCGGTATTATACTATCAAATTTCTTTGTCAAAGATTTGATCAAAGATGTGATCAAAATATTCGTCAAATATACGGGGTGTTTCAAAAATGACCGGTATATTTGAAACGGCAATAAAAACTAAACGAGCAGCGATAGAAATACACCGTTTGTTGCAATATGCTTGGGACAACAGTACATTTTCAGGCAGACAAACTTTCGAAATTACAGTAGTTACAATTTTCAACAACAGATGGCGCTGCGGTCTGGGAAACTCTATAGTACGATATTTTCCACATATCCACCATGCGTAGCAATAATATGGCGTAGTCTCTGAATGAAATTACCCGAAACCTTTGACAACGTGTCTGGCGGAATGGCTTCACATGCAGATGAGATGTACTGCTTCAGCTGTTCAATTGTTTCTGGATTCTGGCGGTACACCTGGTCTTTCACGTGTCCCCACTTAAAGAAGAAGTCACAGGGGTTCATGTCTGGCGAATAGGGAGGCCAATCCACGCCGCCTCCTGTATGTTTCGGATAGCCCAAAGCAATCACACGATCATCGAAATATTCATTCAGGAAATTAAAGACGTCGGCCGTGCGATGTGGCCGGGCACCATCTTGCATAAACCACGAGGTGTTCGCAGTGTCGTCTAAGGCAGTTTGTACCGCCACAAATTCACGAAGAATGTCCAGATGTCGTGATGCAGTAATCGTTTCGGATCGGAAAAATGGGCCAATGATTCCTTTGGAAGAAATGGCGGCCCAGACCAGTACTTTTTGAGGATGCAGGGACGATGGGACTGCAACATGGGGCTTTTCGGTTCCCCATATGCGCCAGTTCTGTTTATTGACGAGGCCGTCCAGGTAAAAATAAGCTTCGTCAGTAAACCAAATGCTGCCCACATGCATATCGCCGTCATCAATCCTGTGCACTATATCGTTAGCGAATGTCTCTCGTGCAGCAATGGTAGCGGCGCTGAGGGGTTGCCGCGTTTGAATTTTGTATGGATAGAGGTGTAAACTCTGGCGCATGAGACGATACGTGGACGTCGGCGTCATTTGGACCGCAGCTGCAACACGGCGAACGGAAACCCGAGGCCGCTGTTGGATCACCTGCTGCACTAGCTGCGCATTGCCCTCTGTGGTTGCCGTACGCGGTCGCCCTACCTTTCCAGCACGTTCATCCGTCACGTTCCCAGTCCGTTGAAATTTTTCAAACAGATCCTTTATTGTATCGCTTTTCGGTCCTTTGGTTACATTAAACCTCCGTTGAAAACTTCGTCTTGTTGCAACAACACTGTGTTCCTCTGTTCTAAGGAATAAACCATGTTGTCCACAGCACACTTGCACGTTGTGAACAGCACACGCTTACAGCAGAAAGACGACGTACAGAATGGCGCACCCACAGACTGCGTTGTCTTCTATATCTTTCACATCACTTGCAGCGCCATCTGTTGTTGAAAATTGTAACTACTGTAATTTCGAAAGTTTGTCCGCCTGAAAATGTACTGTTGTCCCAAGCATATTGCAACAAACGGTGTATTTCTATCGCTGCTCGTTTAGTTTTTATTGCCGTTTCAAATATACCGGTCATTTTTGAAACACCTTGTATATGACAAAGATCTTTGACGTGGCGCTAAAAAGGGGTATTACACTGTCATCATATTTTTCGTCAAAGTTCAAGATGGCTGACAACGACAACTTGTTATTAACCGCAGCAGTTGCATGTACCACAACTGCACTGTGTGCACATGCGGAAGAGAACCGGGGGAAAAAAGGAAACGTACCTGGGTGAAGCGGTGGGTTTTACGACGACACGATAAAAGCATTCAACAAAACTTGTTACGTGAGCTTACAGTGGAGGACGTCAAGTCGTACATCAATTACTTAAGAATGGATGAGCATACATTTCTGTATGTGCTCAGTGAAGTGTATCCTCATATCACAAAGCACAAAACTCACTTAAGAACTGCTATATCTGCAGAAGACAGGCTTACTGTAACACTCCGATTCCTTGGTGCAGGAGAGAGTTGGGTTAGGTTAGGTTAGGTTAGGTTAGGTTAGGTTAGGTTAGGTCTTCAATCCTCTTAGTCTGTTTTTGTATTCAGGGTGCCTCACGTTGTAAAGCGCCTCATCAGTAGTTGTCGGTTGTCGCTACACACCAATTGTATTTACCGGCAATGTTTATAAAAACACTACAGACGACAGAACGCTGCAGCGATGCTAGCGCTCCACGTGGTAACATGTCACATTGCAGTGAATAGAAGACAAGCGACTTCTTTGATCAAATCTACAACGAGGCCCTAGATTTGATCAAATATTTGACGACATTTGACAGAGTTCCCTATTACACCATCAAATTTCTTTGACGAAGATATTTGACAAAGAAATTTGATAGTGTAATACTGGCCTAACGGATATTTTCGTCGTACGTACCACATTGATTTTTGCTGTTATTTCACGCAATGCTGCTTGTCTGTTAGCACTGACAACTCTACGCTAACGCCGCTGCTCTCGGTTGTTAAGTGAAGGTCGTCGGTCACAGCGTTGTCTGTGGTGAGAGGTAATGCTTGAAATCTGGTATTCTCGGCACACTCTCGATACTGTGGATCTTGGAATACTGAACTCCCTAACGGTTTCCGATATGGAATGTCCCATGCATCGAGCTCCAATTATCATCCCGGATTCAGAGTCAGTTAATTGCCGTCGTGCGGTCATAACCACGTCGGAAACTTTTTCACACGAATCAGCTGAGTACAAGTGACAGATCCGCCACTGCACTGCCCTTTTATACCTTGTATGAGCGATACTACCGCCACCTGTATGTGTGCATATGGCTATCACATGACTTATCACCTCAGTCACAGTAAACAGTAACGGCCTTTCACCCTGTATTGTAAACAGTGACGCCCTTTTAACACTTCCCCGACATACTGATAGTTACGAAATTACTTTTATATCTGACGGTTTCGTCTCTTTTAACAACGACGTGTAGACGAAGGGCAGAGACAACGAGAAGGATTTTTGCGCAAGGAAAGGAGGTGCCAGTTGACGAGTAGTAGTCACGAATTTTTAATTATCACTTCGAAAAAATGAACTGACGCCAATAGCTCTTTGCTTGTTTGCAGTTAACGTGTCCGCAGTCGTGGCAGACGCTGAAAATGCCGCGCCACAGAGGAGCATAAAATGGCGCAGCTCATCTCCATCATCTCAGTGGCTCCTGTGTAAACTATCTGCGCCCTGGCTACCATGTTGTGTTCATAACTGGACAGTTGGAAGAGCTAAAGAGAACGTTCCAAGAATTAAAACTTGCCTCTGGAAGGACTGACTTGGAAATGAACATCAGTACAGAGAAAATATCCACTTACAGTCGGAAACCAGACTATACAAACTGTTGATGAATACATCTGTCTTGACCACAAAATTAAACTACGGGAAAACAATAAAAACGCAAATATTCCTCGCAGAATAGGACTGAGCTGGACAGCATTCCAGAAATAAAGATTTATTCTGACTAACAAAGGTGTCAGAAATAACTTGATGACTAAGTTTTATAATACGAGATGTGTTTTTTAAGTAAGTACCGGTTTTTAATTAAAAAAAGACGCGTTAACACCTCAATAATTTTATTTTTACATGAAAGCCTATACCTTAATCTAAGCACTGACGCCATTACAGTCTGATTCTTCCTTGTTTACGTTGTGTACTGAGTGTTTAAGATGCCCCCAATAATCGTGAGTCCTGCCGACTGTTACGTACGGGCTGTTATAAGATTTCTTAGCGCTAAAGGCGTAAAAGCGATCGATATTCATGGTGAGATCTGTGCAGTTTACGAAGAAAACATTATGAGTGATGGAATGGTAAGCAAGTGGGTGAGAGCATTTAAAGACATTTAAAGAAGGCCGCACAGATGTGCATGATGAACAAAACGAAATGGGCGTCCTTCGGTCGTTAATGAAAGTTTGGTGCAGGAAGTGGACAATAAGGTGGAAAGAAAACAGACGGTTTACGATTTCCTCCTTGCGGGATGACTTTCCTAATGTTTCTCGTAGTGTTTTGTATGGCATTGTGACCGAGCAATTGAATGACCGAAAATTGTGTGCACGTTGCGTACCGAAAATGTTGACGGATGTGCACAAAACCAAACGTTTAGACAGTGCATTGATTTTCCTTGAGCCGTACCACAAGGACGGTGATGATTTCTTAAGCTAAATTGTTACGGGCGATGAAACATGGGTGGCCTACGTCACACCAGAATCAAAGCAACAGTCCACGGAAGTTGAGCAAGGGCATCGTTTTGCTGCAAGACAATACCCGTCCGCATGTGACAAATCAGACCAAAGATCTCATCACATCTTTTCGATGGGAAACTCTAGATCATCCTCCGTACAGCCCCGATCTTGCGCCCAGTGGCTACCATCTGTTCCTGCACCTGAAGAAACACCTGGACGGTCTGCGAGTTCAAGACGATGACGAAGTCAACAGCGGTGATGCAGTGGTTAACAAGTCAGGCGGCAGACTTCTGTGAGGAGGATATTCAAAAACTGGTACAGCGTTATGACAAGTGCCTCAATATTGATGGAAATTACGTAGAAAAGTAGATTAAAGTACAGTCTTTCATGTAAAAATTATTGATATATCTTAGCACGTCTTTTTTAATTTCAAAACAGTACTTACTTAAAAAACACGCCTCGTACGTGCAACTACAAGTTACAACCTGCGGCCTAGAGACTATTGATTCTAAGACAAGTACTCGTGAACTAAAGCGCACACAATGAACCATGGAGCGACGTATGCTGAGAGTCAGCCTCAGGGATAGGATTCGATCAGAGGACATTAGGAGGAGGACAAAGGTGACAGACGTCTTAGAGAGAACTGCAAGACTGAAGCGGCAATGGGCCGAAGATGTAGGCCGGCAAGATCACAGCAGGTGGACCCGTAGAGTTGTTCACTGCAGATCACGGGACCGCAACAGAGGCACTGGAAGACCCCTTGATGACGTGGATCTGGTGGCTGGAACACGACGGTACCAGGTTCAAAATCGAAGACAATGGGAACACATAGAAGAGGCCTATTCCAGCAGTGGACTGAGATAGACTGGAGAAGAAGAAGAAGGCCACGACTGTAGACATTTATCTACAAACGAGTAAAAAATTATCTGCGTCGGTTTATTTATTTTTTCTCGAACTGTAAAAAATTCGTGGCTACTGATCTTATTGTCGACAGTGATTGAATGCTGCACTGAATCGCGCGCTACCGATAGGAAAGGCACTGTGGGGCAACAGGGAGAAGAAGCCACATGAAATCATACTTCAGAGGAGCAAACTAATCTGTTACTGTCCATCTTGTTGATGAAAGAAAAAAAAAAAAAAAACTAAGCGATCGCCGATAGAAGCCTCAAGCTTCGTAACACAGAACAGATATCTTTCATAACGAAGTTGTTAATGGTGAGCTGGGAATTAGAAATCAGAATCCAAAAAACATGATTAAGCGGCGAGCGACTGCGCTGGAGGCAGAGAGGCTGCGGTGTGTGGCTGCGGGCGCGGAGCGGCGCTGTTTTTGCCGCAGAGGCGGACTTCAAAGGACAGCGCGGCGAGCCGAGCCGGTCCGGGCCTAGCCGGGTCAGCGCAGATAGCGGCCTGGAGGGGGGGGGGGGGGGCGAGGCGACTAGAGAGCCCGATGTCATTGAGGTCTGCGAGTGCTGCTTTTAGGTAACTGCCATTCATAGCTGCCATTTGTCGCAGTAAGAAATCGTAGTTAACGAATATACAACTAGTATCCCTCCACTAATGCTATTTCTGCGACTTACGCGATTTATCACCGTAGATGTTACAGTGTCTTTAGTCTCAAGTAAGAAATAAACTGCGTCAATGCAACCCAGATATGTTCTCCCCTGTAAAGGCGATTACTTGTCAAGACCTAAGGTTAACGTTTCAGTAATCCAACTCACAGAATGTTACCTGGGATTGTTAACACACTGAAGACACAAAGAAACTCACACACATGCCAATATCGTGTAGGGCCCCCGCGAGAACGCAGAACTGCCGCAACACGACGTGGCTTTGACTCGACTAATGTCTGAAGTAGTGCTGGACTGAACTGACACTATGGCTCCTTCAGTGCTCTCCATAAATCCGTAAAAATTCTGAACAGCACGTTGCAAGGCATCCCAGATATGCTCAATAACGTTCATGTCTGGAGAGTTTGGTGGCCACCGGAAGCGTGTAAACTTAGGAGAATGTCCTGGAGCCACTCTGTAGCAATTCTGGACGTGCGAAGTGTCGCCTTGTCCTGCTGGAATTGCCCAGGTTCGTCCGAATGTACAATGGACATGAATGGATGCTCGTGATCAGTCAGGACGCTTACGTACGTTTCACCTGTCGGAGTCGTATCTAAACGTATCAGGGGTCCCATATCACTCCATCTGCACACGCCCCAAACCATTAAAGAGCCTCCAGCAGCTTGAACAGTCCCCTTCTGGCATACACGGTCCATGGATTCATGAGGTTGTCTCCATAACCGTACACGTCCATCCGCTCGATACAATTTGAAACGAGACTCGTCCGACCAGGCAACACGCTCCAGGTCATCAACAATCCAATGTCGGTTTAAACTCAGAAGAGTGTTCCTTGAGCCACTCCGTAGCAATTCAGGAAGTGTGGTGTGTCGCATTGTCCTGCTGGAATTGCCCAAATCCGTCGGAATGCACGATGGACATGAGGGGATACAGATGATCAGACAGGATGCTTACGAACGTGTCACCTGTCAGAGTCGTATCTGTACGTATCAGGGGTCCCATATCACTCCAACCGCACACGCCCCACACCATTACAGAGCCTCCATCAGCTTGAACAGTGCCCTGCGTATACGTCCATCCGCTCGATGCAATTTGAAACGAGACTTGTCCGACCAGCCAACACCTTTCCAATCATCAACAGTCCACTGTCGGTGGTGACAGGCGCGGCGTAAAGCTTTGTGCCGTGCAGTCATCAAAGATACACGAGTGGGCCTTCGGCTCCGAAAGCTCATATCGATGTTGTTTTGTCGAATGGTTCGTACTCTGACACTTTTTGATCGCCCAGCATTGAAATCTGCAGCAGTTTGCGGAAGAGTTGCACTTCTGTCACGTTGAACGATTCTCTTCAGTCGTCGTTGATTCCGTTCTTGCAGGATCTTTTCCGGCCGCAGCGTTGTCACAGGATTGATTTTTTACGGCTTCCTGATATTCACGGCACACTCGTGAAATGGCCGTGCGGTTCTGGCGCTGCAGTCCGGAACCGCGGGACTGCTACGGTCGCAGGTTCGAATCCTGCCTAGGGCATGGGTTGTGTGATGTCCTTAGGTTAGTTAGGTTTAAGTAGTTCTAAGTTCTAGGGGACTTATGACCTAAGATGTTGAGTGCCATAGTGGTGCTCAGAGCCATTTGGACCATTTGAACACTCGTGAAATGGTCGTACGGGAGATGCTGTGCCCCATCGCTCGTGCGCCGACTATCACACCACGTTCGAACTCACTTAAATCGTGATAACTTCCCACTGTAGCAGCAGCAACCGATGTACCAACTGCGCCAGACACTTGCTATCTTATACAGGCGTTGCCTACCGCAGCGCCGTATTCTGCCTGTTTACATATCTCTTTATTTGAATACGCACGCCTATACCAGTTTCTATGGCGCTTCAGTCTAGACGAAAGTTACGCTCGTCCACAGACATCTCATCAAAACAGTGAGTAGGAAATATGTTTTACATTTGTTCTTCCTCTGGCTATAATTTTGTATTAATGGAAGAAGTGTGAATATTAATAATGTTCTTGTGTAGAATACAGATTCTGAGCACTTTGTTATGTTCTTAAGTATCTGAACCACATTTACAGTCACTGTATATAACTGAATTAAAAAATATCATTGACAGTAGCACTGGAGGAGCTGCAACAGCCTCTTTAGACCGCCTTCGCCATAACTAAAGCTAGTTTCTAAGTCTGTGAATGAACGTTGTGAGATCGTTAATGAAAGTGTAACCTCCCCCCAGCTCAACTGCTTTCATTGCCGGAAATATTAACAGTTGTACAACGTGAATTATATCGCTAGTAATTAGCACCAGTAGAAAAGTTTCATGATCTCCGTGATTTTCCAGATGCAGTTACTACTTACATTACTGGCTGCTATATGCATCCATCCACATTCAGAAGAGATAATCGTCAAGTTTTTTTTTTCTTTATTGATTTTCAATTCCCCCCGAAGGGGGCGGGCTGGCAGCAGCTTACTACGCTGCTCTACAGCCTACAGACTTTTTTTAAATAAAGGAAGAAGAAAGAAACAAGGAAAAACAGGCGATAAAATGGTGATTTAAAGTGTAAAATGGCGTAAAATTGCGGAAAGTTAAAACAGAAAGCAAAAGGGGTTGGCAATGTAGATAAAAGACACAGGAATCAGACAAGTAACATAGTAGACACACAATTAAAAAACATGGCGACAGTTTGGTTTCTGTTCGCAAGAGATAAAAGGCACACCCAGCGACAGTATGATGGCCGTTCGCAACAAGTCCCAAAAAACACAACACGGAACACTCACTGTAAAACACGCACTGTAGAACACTGCACGAAAGTGGCAGCACAAAGACGACACTCCCGAGCCAAAGGCAGATGGGGGGGGGGGGGGACCTGCAGGAGGGGGAAAAACAAGGAGGGAGGAGAGGAAAAAAACGAAAAGGGGGGGGGGAACCAAGGAGGGAGAGGACTAATAAAGGGGGAGAAGGGCAGACGCGAGAGGGAGGCAGAGGAGGGAAATGTAAAAGGACTCGGGGGAGAGAAGGGGGCAAAGAGAGGGAGGTGGGGAAGAAAGAGGACGGAAGGGGGGGGAGAGGGAGCCCGGGAAAAGGACAGAGGAAAGGAGGGGGAAATCGTCAAGATTCAAGACGACTCTATAAGAAATAGCAGCTTAAATTGATAACTGATGACGTGTTATTGATAACTAGTAACATAAGTGTACAAAATGAGTATTGGAACAGTGTGATTGAAGTCATTGTGTGATTTGAATGGGATGATAAATAAATGTGAAATACACAGTGAGCTAAAAATGAAAATTCCACTCTCCCCTTGTTTAAGCTATCCCACATCCCAAAATTTTCTTCCATGTAGTTCCTGATAAGCACTGCTAGAGTGTGACACTTGGCCGTCCGCCCCTCCCGCCCTGAACTATTGGCTGTGATGACAGACTGATGTGTGGCGTAGCCCAAGGTCTAGGTTAGCTCGCATCTTTAAAGACTGAGAATGTGCAAGTGAAAACAGTGGAATGTACTCATCTTTCAGTTAAACGCTGACATCAGTAATATTTGTAACTATCTTACGATATGAAGTTCTTACTATTGCGTTTATTTTCACTTTTGAGTATGCAATAATTTTAATCTTATGTTAGTTTTTTTAATAACCGTCAAGGATGTGAATGTGTGAAAGATAACTGCACTCGAACTGTGAGAGCGATAGCTATATCGATAGTGAGAAAATCGAACAGTGAGGACGAGTTTGTGCGTGACTGGGTGAAGAAGAGATCGGTGTCGTGTCGTGGCGGTTAAAAGCTGACATCAGTAATATTTGTAACTATCTTACGATATGAAGTTCTTACTATTACTTTTATTTTCACTTTTGAGTATGCAATAATTTTAATCTTATGTTAGTTTTTTTAATAACCGTCAAGGATGTGAATGTGTGAAAGATAACTGCACTCGAACTGTGAGAGCGATAGCTATATCGATAGTGAGAAAATCGAACAGTGAGGACGAGTTTGTGCGTGACTGGGTGAAGATGAGATCGGTGTCGTGTCGTGGCGGTTGAGAAAGTACGCAAACTGCTGTCGCACAACTCTTACGTTTCGAATACGGCATCAATTTGGCGTTAAACGGAAAGAAATTATTACACTGGTTTGAACTATATGAGCCTCGCGGGTTGCAGCAAACTGAAAATGACAATGCGCACGTGAAAGAACACTGAGCTGTGATTGTTGTCTGCTGGCCCACATTGTTTGCTGTGGAGTGAGTTGCAAAAACTAATGCACGATATTTTTTTTAAAGTTTCAACTTAATGAGGTTTCACTTGCGTTCTACCACTAACAGTCGCTATAAAACAATTAAGCATTGTTGTACGCGTAAAACTTGTTCACCGGACTGTGATTTTGCGAATGTAACGCGTGTGGCAACCGGGCGAACTCTGAGTTTGCGATCCCAGAGGTGAAGTTAATTTTGGTAATTTTTTTCGAAACTGTGGACTTGGCGTTAATAGCTGCATCGTGTGTATCAGAAATGTTATCGTCATAAACATACCAGCTTCGATTCAAATGGTAGCAGTGGTTTCCGACCGCTGTTTACCCGAAGGAAGCTGACAGAACAGCATTACCGAAAAACCGACCGTGGACACAAGTGAACGTAACAGGTGCAATTTACCGTCGACAGATTTATGTTTCCGCCGCCACCACTGCCGAGCTAACGACAATTTCGCATATCGCCCCGCCCCCCCCCCCCCCCCCCCATGCACAGTTACGCTTCGCTACAAAGCTCTCTCTCTCTCTCTCTCTCTCTCTCTCTCTCTCAGCAACGACTCGCAAAGCAGTCCTTTCAACTGTAATTTCATTGCTTTTTTTTTGAGAAGATTTTTCAGTATTCGTTTTCTCTGAATAAACGTAGTTTTATGACTGGATTAAAACATTTCATGTTGACATTGTTTGCCGTATTATTACCTCTTTGCCATTACTATTTGCGAACTTCGGCTCGATTTCATTTTTATTTTGGTAGCTGCTGTACGTACGCATCCTCATGTATCTTTTTGGAGGCTGTGCTTGAACATACAGTTACGTGTTAGTTGTATTTCTGTTAGATAATTTGATGTATTTAAATGTCGCATTTGTCAAAATGTGGATCTGTGGCATCCGCCATTGATTTCTGGGCTCCGGTCAATTTCTCAGCGTTTTAGAACTCGTCATTATTAAAGCATTCTCAGGCACCTGTAAGATTACTTGCGTCTGGAGATTCAAGAGAGAGATATTACTATTTGCTCCACAGCTGTAGGTATTTACGGAAATTTTGCAATTTACTTACTTTTAGGGATTTGTTAAGCAAATTCTAACGTGATCATTAACACTAGTTTTGCTAGTGAAACGCATTCTTCCGAGTCTACAATCATTAAAGTTTACTAAATTACGTTTGCGGAGTTAAATATTTAGATACATTCACGGTCAAAATTCGGCATTTAAATGGCTTTGTGGCCGGTTTCTTTACAATACGACTACTTGTGATAAATCGCTTATCAAGTTTCCGCTACGCGAACTATTCTCAACGGTTCACTGCGTGTGTGTTGTCTTGTACTGTACGTCGAAGTACTACATTGCAGTTTTGACGTTCGGAAAAAGGAGCTGAGTGGCGTTTAACTGGCGCCAGGAAAATGAGATGGTGAACTGAAATGGATCCTGGAACACCATTAACAAAATTGCAGCCTCTGGCATGTGGCCTGGGAACGTACCGGGGAGTAAAAAGATGGCAGATTCCCGTAGCTGCGTCGCTAGAGGCGCTGTGGCCGTTAGCTGGAGACAACCGCCACAGACCGCAAACCACGTACGCTGGCCGTTAAGCGCGGTTAACGGCACTTCAGCGTCAATGCCACATTAGTCTTCTACCGAGCAGTGGACTCCATGGGCGGCAGATAGGGAGCGTATGCGGTCCCAGTCAAGGCTGCCCTCTCCAACGACGGTCCGACAGACGCAGTAATTGCGTCCACCGGGGGCACATTTATTCATCTCAGAACACTATTGCTACGTTTTTCCGTGCTCAGTCTAGTTGTTTGAGCTATTTCGGCTTCGACAGATATGAATTATGCGGCTGGATGAACTGATGAATGCTTAGACCTCACATCGCCGTAAAGAAGGAAAGAAAGAAAGAAAATATTCCTTCAGTGGTCACATTGTGAGAAAAAAAACCTCTCCGTTATTTCAGTCCAAAAATTAATCCGCGGATGTTTCGTGAACATTTATCAACTTTGCTGATGCCTGGCCTCGCACTCAATTTCCACAGGTGCAGTTTCTTCGCAACAATTTGATGCAGTGTTTTTCTGGATACGAATGGAAACTTCAAATTAAGTTTACGAACAGCGATAGATGGTTTTACAGCACTTTTCATTCGATAGATGGTTTTACAGCACTTTTCATTCGCGTACGCAACCTTGCCTTCTGACTGAACGTCATTACTCCTCCACATCTTCCCCCCCCCCCCCCCCCCTTCCACATTATTCTTCTAATTACGTACATTTGTACACAGAACTCTAAAAGAGGAATTAGGAGTGAAAGAACGTAAAATAATGAGGAAAATCCTAGGACCAAGAACTAAAGATTGTGTGCATTATCCAAAACCCAATGCAGAAATATATAAAAATATCTCCAAAATAACAGACACAATGCGCATTGGAAGAATCCAATTCATGGGGCATTTAGAAAGAATGGACTCAAACAGGCTAACGCACAAAATCCATACATTTTTAAAGAACAAAACTACAAGACCGAACTGGTACAAACAGACGGAAAAAGACCTGAGAGAATTAGGGTCTCCAAATCTACATGATAGAAATGAAATCAGAAAAATCACAAACACACGGGGTTTTGAGGAAAAAGAGAGAAAAACGAACCGACATACATGGTCTACGCAACGAAAGCTAGCCCATTCGTTGTTTATGAAGGAATACTGGGCGAAAAGGAAGGGCAACAAATGTTGATTACGCGTGGTCCTAAGTGATCCATCCGCGAAGAAGAAGAAGAAGAAGATGTACATTTGTATAGCCTTCTATAACAGCACGACACTGTTCCCTTATTTTTCCTTCGGTCATTGCCGAAGACGCTAATTGTCGCACAGTTCATCGTGGATGTCAGTCACGTTATGTTCTTTCATAGCAAGAAAAGGTATACTTCTTACTCCTTCACCTGGAAACCAAGACAACAGATATTTTACATAACTAGGGCATATCAAAAAGTAATTTGCACATTATGAGGGCAGGCCAAATATTTTTTAGTGAATGCTACACTAAAATTGAAAGTAGAAAAGATAAGTGACGCTATTTTTCAATATAATCACCAAGTCTCACTAATCAACGGTCGGAAATTACAATTCCTCGTCGACAGAAATATATTGTTTGGAGAAGGAACCAGTCGACGCCCTCATCGGAGGTTTTTCTGAGTGGTCTTAGCCTTCTCTGAACTGTAAATAAGTAAACAAATAACAAGGTGTTTTGCATCAAGGCGGGCTCAATTTCTGATATTGTTGTTTTTCTATGCAAACACGGACCAAATGAAGGATTCCAAGATAAAGTTATTGAATGGATGTTGTACTCAAATTCAAACGGCTCTGAGCACTATGGGACTTAACTGCTGAGGTCATCAGTCCCCTAGAACTTAGAACTACTTAAGCCTAACCAACCTAAGGACATCACACACATCCATGCCCGAGGCAGAATTCGAACTTGCGACCGTAGCGGTCGCGCGGTTCCAGACTGTAGCGCCTAGAACCGCTCGGCCACCCCGGCCGGCGGATGTCGTACTGACAGCAATGTTTTTGACATTGGGTAACTACACACTTAGGAAACATTTGAAGTGACTAACATCCTTGAGTATAGCCTAAGGCAGTAATGCAACGAGAATAACGACACAAACTACAAGTAAGGGCAAAAGCGCTGTTAATAACTCGTTAACTATGTGATTCGGAAGGAAAGAAAGGTTAGCATTAAACGTTCTGACGACAAGACGTAATGTGGTTTATGTTCCAGGTACTGATCAACATTTGATTTTTCTACTAATGATCTAAAATTTACGCACACATGAAAGTACTGTGATCGTTGAAGGGATGTCGATAGAAAAGGTCAGGTCACGTGAAGGGACGCTTCACGCGAAACGGGTGACACAAAACGCGGTCAGTGACGCGGTACAGCACTTCTTGCTGGTGGTGATGCAGCGCTAATTCTTCGCAGGAAAAGCGAAGAGAGTGAGCAGTCACCTCTTACCTAACTCGTTGGACAAAAAATTTCGCCGGCAACAGTCTGCGGTAGAAGCAGCGTTGTCCCAGTTCGCTAAGTCACAGCAAACACCAGTTCCTCCGGAAGGGTTTACACTGATTTTAAATTGTATCCCACCTAACCACTGTTACAGACCACTCCGGACTAAATTCTTGACGGCGTTCCTTACTTTCTGTGACGCTCTCGTGCTGACCAAATAAACCCTAATGTCGCAGTATTTGTTTGAATCTTCTCAACCTACCGTGACGAAAATGAAAAGTTTTACACCTTGATGGAACGCCACTGAACCGGTAGCCCCAGTATTCTGAATTTTATTTCCTTCTCCGAATCCCTTGACATTAGCTGCATACGTACACAGTGACCTTATCACGAGGTCGCCATAACGTTTAGGCTATCAGTGCACACCTCCCAGGCCAGCCCAATCTTCCATATGTCACAATGTCTACGTCTTTATATCGCAGTAAAAGAAACTCCAATTGAAAATGATACAAATAAGATCTTTGGAAACGTCATTAATTGGTTTTCTGCAAATGCGCTTGCTCTAAACTTTGAAAAAAAACACAGTGCATCCAATTTTCTGCTGCAAAAAGTACAGTTCCTTCAATAAATATAACACATCAACAGAAGTCAGTAGACAGGGTAGGGCATACTAAGTTTTCGGGTGTACATATAGATGAGAATCGTAATTGGAAAATTCATATTTAGGATCTTCTAAAGCAACTAGGTTCAGCAACTTTTGCTATCAGAATAATCGCCAATTTTGAGGATATAGAAATTAGTAAACTAACACACTTTGCGTACTTTCACTCTCTGATGTCATACGGAACAATATTTTGGGGTAACTCAATATTCAGACAAAAAGTATTCGCTGCTCAAAAGAAAGTGTGGGGTTCATAGTCGCACATATTGTGGCATCTTTTTAAAAGATTGGGAATTCTTACAATAGCCTCACAGTACATTGACTCACTAATGAAATTTGTTCTCAACAACATGGACCAGTTTAAAAACAACAGTGACATTCATGATTATAATACCAGAAGAAAAGAAAGACTTACACTATCCTTTACTCAACCTACCTTTGGCACAGGAAGGGGTAAAATATGCTGCTATAAAAATGTTCGACAAATTACCATATGAAATAAAATGTCCTACAGACAGCAGTAATAGCTTAAAAAATAAATTGAAATTGAAATCATATCTCCTTGATAACTCCTATACCATAGATGAATTCTTGAATAGGAATAAATAAATCTATAAATATAGTATATGTATTTTGTGCCATTTAAGGGAATGCGGTAAATATAATAGAAATATTAATCCTTAACTATGTATTGTAATATATATATATATATATATATATATATATATATATATATATATATATATATATATATACACACCCAACATCTCCCCACGTCGTGACTCCAGGGGTTGGAGAGGTATGGGTCTTGAGAATCGCTGCTTCTTGTAGCTTCTATCAGGGTGTCTAGGGACACACCGGCTCTATTCTATCACAAATAGGAGCGAGATCCATTGCTCAATACCATAAAATGTCGCCCCATATATATAGTTTCATATGTGCATTTCTTGTGCACTTGACACGTTCCAAGTCATAACGGCTACCGTACCGTGCGACTGATCAATGGAACACGCAACCAACTACCTAACTAACAAGCAGTTCACCAAATTCATCAGCTAACGCTCGCAACATCACTTGGATTCCCGTAACAGGAGCCTCGTTGTCTCATTCTCCGTATTGCGAGAATCCAAGCAATGTTGCGAGCATTAGGTGATGAGTTTAGTGGACTGCGATATAAAGATGTAGACAGTTTGACATATGAAAATTTGGGTCGGTCCGGGGAACGTTCACGGACAGCCGAATTTGTTAAGGCGACTGCTCGCGATAAGAGGGGAACTCACGGTTCGAGTACCGTCCCGGTACAAATTTTCATGTGCCACTATTTGACTACTGGGTAGTAAATCTATATGTAATACAGTGGGTGTCAAGTAATTCACAGTTAGCAAATTAATTTCGAAGTATTTCGTACAGCTCGCGATCGTCAACACGTCTGTTCTTTCAGACATGCATGTAATTGATACTCAGCATTTCCCTGGCTGTGGAATGTGCAAAAATTTCATCCGTTTACGACCTTATTTTCGATACACATAAAAACATTCTGACAAATGAAGGACATGAAGGCTGTTGGGTGTGACTAACTTTACTGGAACTTTACAAATGTAGCACAAAATGTCCCTCAGGACGTGCACGTGTACTTTGTCGTCTTTGTTGAGATTTCGAGAGAGATGAAAGCATTGGCAAGAGGGGCATGGGAGCGTCATACCGACACGCAGCTGGCTGCAGGACAACGACTGTAGAATGATAGGTGGTGAGGTGGACTCAGGACAGCTGTGTGGCGAGAAGAACAGGGGCAGGTCCTCCTAGAACGACTACATCACGAGAAGATCGGAGGACTGTTTCACTGTCTTTGATGTGCACATGGATAGCAAAAACTGAAATCCGGACAGAGGATGCAGGCCGGGAGTGAACGCGAGCCGTCGGGAACAGACTGCTGGTAGCTGGGTTCAGGTCTCGTGCTGTCGTGCATCGTCTACCGCTGACACCGTACCACAGACAACAGGGGCGCCCATGACGTGGGTCCACTGTCAACTGGAACATGGGGCGACATTATATGGTGTTGAGCAATGGATCTCGCTCCTATTCGTGATAGAATAGTGCCGGTGTGTCCGTAGACACCCTGATAGAAGCTACAAGAAGCAGCGATTCTCAAGACCCATACCTCTCCAACCCCTGGAGTCACGGCGTGAGGAGATGTTGGGTATGACAGCAGGGCTGATTTGATAACTGCTGGAGGGAGGACCACATCGCATACTGATGAGAAAGGACGTCAGTTCCGAATGGAATTAAATTTTCCTAATTTAATGCCCATCATGCAGTGGAACACCGCAGAGTTTCGCAACTTTCGGACTGGCCAACTTGGTACCGGTCCCGCTTGATGAACACTAGTCAAGAATTAAGCGAACGGCAGGTCTGCTGTGTGTCTCCTCCGCAGGGAAATTACGCTTCCTGAAGAATCTTCCGATAAATCTCAGTCCGGTATCTCCCTTCCCCACGCCTAGATTTGTGTGGTCCGTTGTTCCGATTTGTCCGAAGTATTAGTACGAACTCGTGATGTTTGAGTATTACTGTACACTGAAGGGGGATAACACAAAGTGCAGAAAACGGAAACCGGGCTGGACAAGATTTTTCAGGGGCCTGGTGAGAGCGCAGCCATCGTCCAGGAAACAAGTGTTGCGGAGACTCCTCCAGCCTGGAAGAGGGCGGCGATTTCTTCTCTCTGCAGTCGCTGATTGCATCACCGTTTTCCGCTAGACGCACTACTTGCTGCGCTAATTAGGACTCCGAGAGCAGAGATGCCCAGTATATCTAATCATGGAACTGAAGGAAAATTTTAAAACTTGAATTCTTTAAAATTTAATCTTCAAAGCGCCGTTCGACGCCATTACAACTGCGTGATGATTTCCTAGTACTAAGAATCCATATGCTGTCTCCAGGTGACTCAGTTAATCTTTTATTTGATGTATGTAACTTAAATGCGTCACCGTTTACTGGCGTTTCATTTTTCACTGGGTTTTCATTTTTTAACACACGTTTATATGCGTATGCACTAGGGTGGCAAAAGCCATGAGACACCTCCTAATATCGTATCGGACCTCCTTTTTGCCCGGCCTAGTTCAGCAACTCGGCATGGCATGGACTCAACAAGTTGTTGGAAGTTCCTTCAGAAATATTGAGCCACAGTGCCTGTATAGCCATCCATAATCGCGAAAGTGTTGGCGGTGCAAGATTTTGTGCACGAACTAACCTCTCTATTACGTCCCATAAATGTTCGATGGCATTCATGCCGGACTATCTGGGTGGTCCAGTCATTCGCTCGAATTGTCCAGAATGTTCTTCAAACCAGTCGCGAACAGTTGTGACGCGACATCGTTGTTTGGGAACATGAAGTCCATGACTGGTTGCAAATGGTTCTTAAGCAGCCGAAGACAACCATTTCCTGTCAATGATCGGTTCAGTTGGACCATTGGACCCAGTCCATTCCATGCACAGTGCCTTGCAAAGCCTGGGTCCAAGGTTTCGGGGATCTGCTCCAGACTAAGCCCACCACCACCTCTTACCAACCTGACCAGGCCACAGTTTTCCAGTCGTCTGTATCCGTACGATATGGTGACGAGCCCTGAAGAGGCACTGCAGGGTATGTCGAGTCGTTAGCAAAGCACTCGCGTCGCTCGTCTGCTGTCAGAGCCCATTAACACTAAATTTCGCCGCTCTGTCCTAACGGATAAGTTCGCCGTACGTCCCAAATTGATTCCTGCGGTTATTTCACGCAGTCCTGCTTGCCTGTAACTACTGACAATGTACACAAACGCCGGTGCTCCCCGTCGTTCAGTGAGAGGTAATGAAAATAATGTGATACTCTCAGCACGCTCTTGACACTGTGGATATCTGAGTATTTAATTCCCTACGAAACGACTTCCAAAATGTAATGTCTCATACGTCTTGCTCCAACAACCATTCCGCGTTCAAAGTCTTTTAATTCACGCCGTGCGGCCATAAACATGTCCGAAACCCTTTCATATGAATTAACTGAGTAAAATAACAGTTCGGTAATTTCCAAGAATGATTGCCTATCGAAGTCGAGGGGTCCAAACGATACACATCGAGCATGCGATCGTAAATCGATCATGCGACTCTGGTGGCGGGCGTTCAGAGTATCTTTATGTTGGGAACTACTGTAACGACAAAACAAAAGATACTTGTCACTGTAAAGGAGACGATTTACCTTACTCGTCGTCGGTGTTGTCGTCATGTGAAAGTCCATTACCGTGGTCTGGATGGATAATTTGGATGAGTCGAACCATGTATTCTTCCTGAAACTCGTTCGTTTTCCTCACTGTTCGCAATGACAGTGTAACGGTATTTCAGCTTCGAAACTGTTCTTTCGAAATTTTACACACTTCGCACCACCACAGTCTACACAGTCCCTTCTTTCCTTGTCTGGTAGTACTCCATATTTGCGACAAAAGTCGAACAATTTTCTACGCTGGATAAATATGGAATTATATTCTTCCATGTGAGAGAATCCGCCGAAGAAACGTCAAGTACACCAGACATCCAACTCACTAACGACATAAACCGTTTGGGTTTCCCTAGAAACTCACGAATAATTCGCGGAGGTATGTAATTTCGAGTAACTAAGGGAACGATGCAAAACAGATAAAAATGACGATCACGAATAATTAATCAGAACGCCCGCCAGCGGGGTCGCATGATCGATTTACGATCGCACGCTCCATATGTATCGTTTGGACCCCTCGACTTCGATAGGCAATCAGTGTTGGAAATTACCGACAGTTCTTTCAATGCACTGCCGTTTCATACCCTGTGTACCTACCATCATCTGTATATGTGCATATCGCTATCCCATGAATTTTGTCATCTTCGGTATGTAGAGACAACAGTCAAAACGAGCAAGTCGGGTAGTAACACACAACGTATTGTGCACCATCGTGTAGTATATATAAAGTCGCTCAATTACAAAAAACCAAACTGGCATGCTTGTACAAATTGTCAGGAACAACTAAGACACTGAAGTGAAAGTAAATACATAAGACTGCAACCAATAAAAAAAAGTGACTGGTTGCAGGTTTCATGCATATACGTTTAATTAACAGACATGGGTCCTAAAAACCCGTAATGGATAAGCTTTATAAGAGACATTGAAGAGTTTATGCATCTGAGTTTTCCTCGTTGTTTAGTTATTTTAGACTCTGGTCGAACGTTATCCAAGGTGTATTATGGGCGTAGGCTTCCGCGAGCGTTGTCACTGTCAATAAAATTCGTCTGGGCTGTCTACCGCATTGTCGATATATAAAACTGTCTGACGTTTCGGGCACCTCCAATAGTGGCCGAAACGTCTAACAGTTTTAATACTGACAATACGGTCAACAGGTCAGAATAATTTTATTGACAGTGGTATATTTTGTGCATGTGATCTAAGTTACTAAACGGTTCAAACGGTCACACGCTCTCAGTTGCAGGCTGCCTATCTAACGTCTTCCAGGCGCAACAAAAACTTGATTTGCAGCATTTCGTATAATTCTTGACCAAATTTAAAATGCTGTTGCAATCTGCTCGTTAAAAAGTATAATCTTACGTTAAAGGTTTGACACAATAACTCAACTCTTGATGTTACAAACTATGTTTATGTTTTAAGACAGCATACCACACAGCGCGCTAATTACCCCCACTACAGTCATCCAGCATTTGAGAATGGGAGCCCGGATAGCTGTGCGTGTTAAGAAGCTACTTCCGGGAGGGGGAGGCGTGCCGACCCCGGATCGAATCTGCTCGGCGGGTAAAATGTAAGTGTCGTGTGACTAGGGCCTCCCGTCGGGTAGACCGTTCGCCGAGTGCAAGTCTTTCGATTTGACGCCACTTCGGCGACTTGCGCGTCGATGGGGATGAAATGATGATGAATAGGATAACACAACACCCAGTCTCTGTTTATCGACGACGGCCGGTGTGCCAGTCAACATGGATTTGGTTTTTAGGCGGTTTCCCACATGCCAATAAGTGAAAAACAGGTCTGGTATCCACGCCTCGCCTCAGTTACACTGCCCGCAAACATTTAGGAAACTTAAGCACACGTTTACGTAAAAAGCACAACATGCAGACTGTTGGGTTGGACATTTCCACACCGGATGGCGACAGGAAGTGCATCTAACCAACCTTTAAACTAACCACGACAAATCCGTTAATAGCTGACCCTCCGTTGAAGCGGGACAAAGGCACAAGAAAAAGAAGTGCACTTACAATAAATTTTTCACATCATTTCAATTTTTTTAATAACCAACATAATTAGGGTTTAGCTACTTCAACCGCGAGGGTATTTACGCACTTAACGTTAAATACGTTTCACATTAATTCATCCGTAAAATAATGACACAACTGAAGCTTTTCATGCACGGGAGTTTGATGCTCCAAAGAATTGGGGATTTTGAGGGGAAGAGGTCTCTGCTTAATTCCTAAGGTAAGATTAAAGGATACAACGGAACCAAACTGCCGCATCTCAAAGCTAATTACCGAAGGATGTGACGCAGTGGTTAACACACTAACTCGCTTAAATCCCCTGCTTCTTTTGAAAGGGACAAGTTCGATTCCTTCTTCACTGATGCTCTATAGAAGCTAACGTCGACGGAGCGTTAAATCATAAGCTATCTTCTTCATTCCAAACGCTAATTATCAACAATGATATTAGAAACAACCAACACACGTATTCATATAAAAGATTGATGAGGTGTGAAGTTAAACCAAAAGTGATAAGTATGTATCTTATGTCACCATATCAAATACTATAAGAGATTTTTTCGTAGTAGTAGAAGGCTATGGTTGATAACGATACATAGTAATTCGGGAGTTCCGATAGTAAACGGAAGGGAAAATCAACGTGTGGTTTCGTATCCAAACAATTTGTTTAGCGGACAGATTATTTGTTCCACAACTGCTCGTTGAATGTGTGTCGATGTGAAAAACTGCAGAAGAGATGGGCGTGCGTTATGATGTCACGCATTAAGTGATCGTTTAATTTTCACACACTTTCATTACATCACCTCATTCTTGTTTTCACACAGGTATGATATTTATTACTAATACCGACCGAAAATCTTTCTCATCTATGGAAATAATTAACTTGTTCACTTTTGATGACAGACGGCACGGCACACATGACGTCCCGTTTACCTCTCGGGCTGAAGCGAACCAACCACGAAACGTTACACGATAACAAAATACTTACAGCCTGATCTTTTTATTAGTACTGACAACCAATAAAGAAGGTATTTCTGGCATCTAGCAATACTGCACGTGTCTTAGAGTTTACGCAACGTATCCACTTGAATGTGGTATAAATTAATTTTTGTTAATATCAATTTTATAGCACAGAAAAACCAACAATAATACGCAAAACAAACACTACCCATACTCAGATAATAAATTATCATCACTCAGGAATCAACCGTAAGACGATGCATTGCAAGCTCAATTTAGATCATTTAGCACAAGCTGAGTAACGTTCATGTACGTCTGCTAGGCACAGCAGTCATTCAAGATCTATCGAACGCGTAACGTTTCTCAGTAAGTCGAAGAAAGTCCGGTAAGAAGTCATGAGAATTGTCCCTGACTCACGTGCGCGTGGCAATTTCCCAGCTGCAAACAAGAATTGTCAACAGGTTCGTAAACGGTGCATCACCCACGCTGGGCTGTGGCGTGCAGTGATGCTGCGGGTGTGAAACAAGGAAGCGATGTCATCAGAGGGCAAGTAATTCATTGTTAAACCCACTACATCACGACATTCTGCAAGTTTTTGTGAGCAAACTCGTCTTTTTAACACAGCACTGTGAAGACGAGCGAAATATTTTGCTTCCTCGCTGGAAAGCACTGTCATAAAAGCACCTTAATATTTTACTAGGTGGGAAACGATAACGATAGTAATTCCAATTGTTGCTGGACGGAAATAAAGAGTGTGTGTGTGTGTGTGTGTGTGTGTGTGTGTGTGTGTGTTCATATCTCATGTATGGAGGTACATTTTCAAAGTCATTTTTATCACACTTATTCAATTAATTGTATCCCTTATAAACATGACTGTTTGTATGTAGCTGGCGTACAGGACAGGTCATTCCCAGAAAGTCTTTAACTTCTATAGCCTGTAAATTCCAGGAGATATCTGCACCCATACAGGTCAATCTGCATTGAAAAGGAATGCACAGAATAAATGTGATTTCGAAACACTTACTACTAAAATTTGTTACGTCAGTGAATAGCTATGCTTCTTACTAAGCCTATGACGGCTAAACTGTAAGGAATCCACTTGTCACGAACAGCGAAGCAGTGTTGGTTGTAACTAGCTGCACCGATTAACTATTTTATGACCGCGCTTGTCACAATCCGTAAATCTGTGATCCGTGAATACTAGATGATTAGAAAGCAATAATTAGTTCCTGATTCTTCCTATTCACTGGTCCGTACAATAGACGTCACATTTCTGGCCTTCCATCTTTGTCATGTGTCACTGTATTGAGAACGTTATTGGTTCGTTGATTTGGGGGAAGGGACGAAACAGCGAGGTCGTCGGTCCCATCGGATTAGGGAAGGATGAGGCAGGAAGTCGGCCGTGGCCTTTCCTTTGCTTGAAGCGATTTAGGGAAATCACGGAAAACCTAAATCGGGATGGCCGGACGCGGGAGAACGTTATTAAGAGCGTCCTCAAAAATTCTCCTTCTTACGACCTTGACCCCTGAAGTCTCAATAATTGTAAGCTGTAATATATTACGCGTCGTTAAATCATTCGGCAACCATCATTGTTTCAAGATGTGATATGGCATCTGAATCTAAGCCAGTGCGCTGACTGGAACCTCCGGTGCCTGTACAAGGACGGTGCAGTGGCTTGCGGAGTAGACATGTAAATGTGGGACACGACAATACCACAAAGTCGGCAGTGTAGTGGCCGTAATCACTTAAGTCAATGACGGAAATTCTCTAGGCAGGTCCAGGTAGACAACACCTGTACGACAACCAGTTCGTTCCTAATCCTAGGGTCAATTATGCGATTGCTGGGTTCCTCAGGACAGAACTGCAAGACACTATACTAGGTTGAGATCTACGTTTTCAAGTATTTGAGGCACACCCATTATCGTTATATGCCGTAGCGATAACGGACTCTTTACGTGTTGGGACAGACGTTTGACATTTGAACTACACGGGAGGTGTAAGTGATATTCAAAGTAAGACGCAAATGTAGTTTCGTTTCTTTAATGCGTGTCAATAGCGAAACAGGTCATATGTGGGGAAAACAGAGTTTATCAATATGTAACTACGGTAACCTTCCTGCAGTTTTTGTTCCATCCGTAAGCAGATGTCGAAGAAAAAACTTGTTTATTTAGCCATGTTTCACTGTGTCCTTAAACCCTTCAAAAATACGTACTGACGCGACACGGGAAAGCTCAACAGAGCTAATAGCTGTTGCACGAAGACAGTTCCTTATTCCATTGTCTCTGACGTCGCCGCAGACGAAGCAGGAAATAAGAACTTACCTCTTGGGTATCCGATGCAGTGGGCGAAGAACCGGTGAAGCGCTGGCAACACACGCGGCGCGCGACTGTGGAGCAAATCGCGACCACCGTAGTTGGTGCGGCGGCACCGTGACACAGACTGGCTTCTGGCCGCTGGCGGCTGGCGGCTGGCGGTCCGCGCTGCCGGCGGGCCGTTGCTCGGCAACGCCGCAACAGCCCAGCGGCCACCTGCCGGCCGACCCTCCAACCAGAGCGGTCCAGCGCCGTTCCTGGAGCGGCCGGTCCGCCTGTTTCATATTGTTGGGACTGTGTAGGGAGGGCTGCGAGCGCTTCTGCGTACAGCCGTACACCGATGTCGGCAGTCTACGGGCCGCGCGGGGTTCTACCCCTAGTCTTGCCAGAGCCAATTTGCAGAAAATCGGGACCTAAGCCCGTTTTACACGAGCAATTCCCCGGCGCAAAATTTATTGGTTTGGTGAATAAAGCCGGTATTACACTATCATATTTCTTTGACAAAGTTGATATGTCAAATATTTATGTCAAAGAAATTTGATGGTGTAATAGGAAACTTTGTCAAATCTCGTCTGTCGTCAAATAAATATGATCAAATTTAAGGCCTCGTCGTAGATTTGATCATAAGAGTCGTTCCTCTTCTTTTCACTGCAGTGTGAAATGTAACCGCTCGGAGCGCTGGAATCGCTACAGCTATTTGACATCTCTGTAGTGTGTTTGTAAACATAGCCTCAAAGTTGGCGTGTTCCTTCAACTCCTTTTCTTTAATAAACTTGCTTCGATTAGGGTAGAGGTAGAGGGAGACGGGGGGGGGGGGGTGAGTTGAGCAAGGGGCACAGTGCAAGCTATTAATTGTGTGTTGATAAGCAGGTGGAATATGCTGCAGGCGACATACGTCCACAATCGCAGCTACAGCCATCCACCTCTATGTCAGGAAACATGTTGTTGTTGTTGTCGTGGTCTTCAGTCCTGAGACTGGTTTGATGCAGCTCTCCATGCTACTCTATCCTGTGCAAGCTTCATCATCTCCCAGTACTTACTGCAACCTACATCCTTCTGAATCTGCTTAGTGTATTCATCTCTTGGTCTCCCTCTACGATTTTTACCCTCCACGCTGCCCTCCAATGCTAAATTAGTGACACCTTGATGCCTCAGACCATGTCCTACCAACTGGTCCCTTCTTCTTGTCAAGTTGTGCCACAAACTCCTCTTTTCCCTAATTCTATTCAATACCTCCTCATTAGTTATGTGATCTCCCCATCTAATCTTCAGCATTCTTCTGTAGCGCCACATTTCGAAAGCTTCTATTCTCTTCTTCTCCAAACTATTTATCGCCCATGTTTCACTTCCATACATGGCTACACTCCATAAAAGCACTCTCAGAAACGACTTCCTGACACTTAAATCTATACTCGATGTTAACAAATATCTCTTCTTCAGAAACGCTTTCCTTGCCATTGCCAGTCTACATTTTATATCCTCCCTACTTCGACCATCATCAGTTATTTTGCTCCCTAAATAGCAAAACTCATTTACTACTTTAAGTGTCTCATTTCCTAATCCAATTCCCTCAGCACCACCTCATTTAATCTGACTACATTCCATTATCCTCTTCTTGCTGTTGTTGATGTTCATCTTATACCCTCCTTTCAAGACACTGTCCATTCCGTTCAACTGCTCTTCCAAGTCCTTTGCTGTCTCTGACAGAATTACAATGTCATTGGAGAACCACAAAGTTTTTATTTCTTCTCCATGGATTTTAATACCTACTCCGAATTTTTCTTTTGCTTCCTGTACTACTTGCTCAATATACAGACTGAATAACATCGGGGAGAGGCTACAACCCTGTCTCACTCCCTTCCCAACCACTGCTTCCCTTTCATGCCCCTCGACTCTTATAACTGCCATCTGGTTTCTGTACAAATTGTAAATAGCCTTTCGCTCCCTGTATTTTACCCCTGCCACCTACAGAATTTGAAAGAGAGTATTCCAGTCAACATTGTCAAAAACTTTCTCTAAGTCTACAAATGCTAGAAATGTAGGTTTGCCTTTTCTTAATCTAGCTTCTAAGATAAGTCGTAAGGTCAGTATTGCCTCACGTGTTCCAATTTTTGTACGGAATCCAAACCGATCTTCCCCGAGGTCGGCTTCTACCAGTTTTTCCATTCGTCTGTAACAATTCGCGTTAGTATTTTGCAGCCGTGACTTATTAAATTGACAGTTCGGTAATTTTCACATCCGCCAACACCTGCTTTCTTTGGGATTGGAATTATTATATTCTTCTTGAAGTCTCAGGGTACTTCGCCTGTCTCATACATTTTGCTCGCCAGATGGTAGAGTTTTGTCAGGACTGGCTCTCCCAAGGCTGTCAGTAGTTCTAATGGAATGTTGTCTACTCCCGGGGCCTTGTTACGACTTAGAACTTCCAGTGCTCTGTCAAACTCTTCACGCAGTATCATATCTCACATTTCATCTTCATATACATCCTCTTCCATTGCCCTGAAGTACATCGACCTTGTATAGACCCTCTATATACTCCTTCCACCTTTCTGCTTTCCCTTGTTTGCTTACCATCAAATTTCTTTGACATAAATATTTGACATATCAACTTTGACAAAGAAATGTGATAGTCTAATACCGACCTTCCCTTCTAAGCAAAGAAGGGAACGTCGGTATTACAGTATCACATTTCTTTGTCAAAGTTGATATGTCAAATATTTATGTCAAAGAAATTTGATGGTGTAATAGGACACTTTGTCAAATCTCGCCTGTCGTCAAATAAATATGATCAAATCTAAGGCTCGTCCTAGATTTGATCATAAAAGTCGTTCCTCTTCTTTTCATTGCAATGTGAAATGTAACCGCTTGGAGCGCTGGCATCGCTACAGCTATTTGACATCTCTGCAGTGTGTTTGTAAACATAGCCTCAAAGTTGGCGTGTTCCTTCAACTCCTTTTCTTTAATACGAGGCGTGTTTTTTAAGTAAGTACCGTTTTGAAATTTAAAAAAAGACGTGCTAAGATGTCTCAATAATTTAATTTTTACATGAAAGACTGTACTTTAATCTACTTTTCTACGTAATTTCCATCAATATTGAGGCACTTTTCATAACGCTGTACCAGGTTTTGAATATCCTCCTCACAGAAGTCTGCCGCCTGACTTGTTAACCACTGCATCACCGCTGTTGACTTCGTCATCGTCTTGAACTCGCTGACCGTCCAGGTGTTTCTTCAAGCGCAGGAACAGATGGTAGTCACTGCGCGCAAGATCGGGGCTGTACGGAGGATGATCTAGAGTTTCCCATCGAAAAGATGTGATGAGATCTTTGGTCTGATTTGCCACATGCGGACGGGCATTGTCTTGCAGCAAAACGATGCCCTTGCTCAACTTCCGTGGACTGTTGCTTTGATTCTGGTGTGACGTAGGCCACCCATGTTTCATCGCCCGTAACAATTTAGCTTAAGAAATCATCACCGTCCTTGTGGTACGGCTCAAGGAAAGTCAATGCACTGTCTAAACGTTTGGTTTTGTGCACATCCGTCAACATTTTCGGTACCCAACGTGCACACAATTTTCGGTAATTCAAGTGCTCGGTCACAATGCCATACAAAACACTACGAGAAACATTAGGAAAGTCATCCCGCAAGGAGGAAATCGTAAACCGTCTGTTTTCTTTCACCTTATTGTCCACTTCCTGCACCAAACTTTCATTAACGACCGAAGGACGCCCATTTCGTTTTGTTAATCATGCACATCTGTGCGGCCATATTTAAATGTCTTTAAATGCTCTCACCCACTTGCTTACCATTCCATCACTCATAATGTTTTCTTCGTAAACTGCACAGATCTCACCATGAATATCGATCGCTTTTACGCCTTTAGCACTAAGAAATCTTACAACAGCCCGTACGTAACAGTCGGCAGGACTCACGATTATTGGGGGCATCTTAAACACTCAGTACACAACGTAAACAAGGAAGAATCAGACTGTAATGGCGTCAGTGCGTAGATTAAGGTACAGGCTTTCATGTAAAAATAAAATTATTGAGATATCTTAGCACGTCTTTTTTTTAATTTCTAAACGGTACTTACTTAAAAAAAAACACGCCTCGTAAACTTGCTTCGATTAGGGTAGTGGTGGTTGGGGGGGGGGGGGCAGTTGAGCAAGGGGTACAGTGTGTTGATAGGGAGGTGGAATATGTTGCAGGCGACATGTCCACAATCACAGCTACAGTTATCCAACTCTACCTCAAGAAACATCCAGGCAGCTTTTCAGCAAACCAGAATAGAGGATGTGGTCACACTCTAATATAAAAAATTCTTTCATAGCCTTCCATTCTACTTTGTCTATTTTTGAACTCTGGATGCCACAAGTTCAAAAACGCTTCAACTGTTTCGTGTTTTTTATTAATTTTGTAGTTGTTGGAACACTAATTCCATTAATTAAATTATTCAAAAATAAAAATAGTTGTTATTGCCCGTATAGTGTACTAAGCATGTCTTTACCTTTACACATTCCCCCTTCGCAGCTTTGTAAATCGCTTCACACCTTTCTGGAATTATTTTGGGTAATGTGCAATGTTATATTCGCGTGCTGTGTTGTAAACTATAGTAGCTCTCTCCTCTATCAAGAAATCCCAGTGTAACAATTTGCCTGTCTGCAGGTATGGCATTTCTCAAGAGAGTATTCTGTCTTCTAATATGAGAAGCCAGTTTACAGAGCAAATACTGTAATACACTCTCATCCAGTCGTAAGTAATTTATATATAAAACTTGACGTCCTCTAGTTGCAGCTCTCGTAGCAAATTTTGCTGAATGCTCTTATTATCTCGACGTAATACCTATGGCTTTATCGAAGTATGCCAGCCGCTGTGGCCGAGCGTTTCTAGGCACTTCAGTCCGGAACCGCGCGACCGCTGCGGTGGCAGGTTCGAATTCTGCCTCGGGCATGGATGTGTGTGATGTCCTTAGGTTAGTTAGGTTTAAGTAGTTCTAAGTTCTAGGGGACTGATGACCTCAGATGTTAAGTCCCATAGTGCTCAGAGCTATTTGAACCACCCAAGTACGATGGTGAGTCAAATGAAAACCTTAAATTTTTAAAAAATATTATTTATTGTGCAGAAGTGGTACAAAGCTCTATCACTTTTCAACGTAATCTCCCACACCCTCAACGCAAGTCCTCCAGCTCTTACAAAGTGCATAAATTCCTTTATAAAAAAAATTCTTTTGATAGTCCGCGCAACCACTCATGCACCGCGAGGCGTACCTCTTCATCAGAACAGAACTTCTTTCCTCCCATTGCGTCTTTGAGTGGTCCAAACATATGGAAATCACTTGGGGCAAGGTCTGGTGAGTATGGTAGATGAGGAAGACACTGAAAATGCAGGTCTGTGATTGTTGCAATTGTTGTACGGGCAGTGTGGGGCCTTGCAATGTCATGCTGCAAGAGGACACCTGCTGACAGCAATCCACGTCGCTTTGATTTGATTGCAGGCCGCAGATAATTTTTTAGGAGATCTGTGTATGATGCACTGGTAACAGTGGTCCCTCTAGGCATGTAATGCTCCAAAATGACGCCTTTTTCATCCCAAAAGAGAGTCAGCGTAACCTTCCCTGCTGATGGTTCAATTCGAAACTTCTTTGGTTTTGGTGATGAGGAATGGCGCCATTCATTGCTCGCTCTCTTCGTTTCCGGTTGGTGGAAGTGAACCCAGGTTTCGTCCCCAGTAACGATTCCTGCAAGAAAGGCATCACTTCTCGTTCAAAGCACGGAAGAAGTTCTTCACAAGAATCAATTCGTCGTTTTCTCATTTCAGGAGTCAGCTGCCGTGGCACCCATGTTGCAGACACTTTGTGAAACTGGAACGCATCATGCACAATGTGGTGTGCTGACCCATGACTAATCTGTAAACATGCTGCAATGTAATTCAGTGTCACTTGGCGGTTTTCCTTCACTATGGCTTCAACTGCTGCAATGGTCTATAGAGTCACAACTCGTTGTGCCTGACCTGGACGAGGAACATCTTCCACAGAAGTCACACCACTTGCGAGATTCCTACTCCATTCATAGACTTTCTGCTGTGACAAACATGCATCACCGTACTGAACCTTCATTCGTCGATGAATTTCAGTAGGTTTCACACCGTCACTACGCAAAAAACGAATAACAGAAAGCTGTTCTTCCCTGGTGCAAGTCGCATGTGGGGTGGCCATCTTCATACTGTTACTGCGACGGTATGTGTGCATCTGCACTATGCTGCCACCTACAGGCCATTCTGCACGCTGTTTGTAGCATGCTTACCAACGTACAGGATAACGGCGGGAAAGTTCGATTTGTTATTACAAATTTAAGGTTTTCATTTGACTCACCCTCGTATGTTTCCTTTTTTTCCGCCGCTTTTCTTCCAAATACACACACATAATGCAAGTGTTGTACTATACTCCGTTCATCATAAGAATAAACCTGATGTAAACAAACACAAACGCGGTGATTGGTCAGATGGCGTTTTTACGCCCTTGGAAGTAGGTCCTACTTATGTATTAGATATATTGTTACTAAGTTACGTTAAACGAAACTTTCAGATACTCAAATTAACAGCCATCAACGTTTTTCTTAGTCACGCTTTAGATGAGTACTTTTTATTTCAAAAATCGTGTAGTCACCGTCTCTGCACTGTTGTGCTCTGTTTGTTGTGTTGCTGATACGCAGTATGAAAATGGCTGAAGCTGCTTCCTGTTCCGTAGTGAAACACGCGTGTGGAACACGGTTTTAAAGTGCCGAGAATTAGGTTGTTAATAATGTTTTTCATAAATTTGCAGAAATAATCAGAGTTGAAGTTATCCGAGGGACTGTATTATAAACAATTGAGACATAGGTGTGCTCACATCGGAGGTACAGTGAATGTATATAAATAGCGGTTGGTGGTAAGCTGGTTCAAATCTTACCTGAGAAGTTTTTTTTCCTTGTTCAATTTGAAATACCTGTATCTCGTAATAGTAAAACTCATCATCATTTTTTTATGAATAATGTGTTGTTTCTAATTACATATTGCACGCAAAATACCTTTTTTTCTTTTCAAATATAAATTCTTAGTTATCGATGTTTTATGAAAGACTAATAATAAATGTTGCTTAAATTAAGAAAACATAACAATTTAATTTTTTAAGACAAAAATGAAAAACCAGATACTCTTTATTTGGGCGAGGTCCATTGTTTTATACCACAAATAAACATAAGTGCCGAAGAAACATGAAAAACAATCATTTTCACAACATCGAGCACACCATACAAATGCTGCATTTTTTACGTTTGCCACTGTACACTTAGAATATGGACCCAACAGAACTGATCTGAAGCCACGTCAAGGGATTCGGCCCGAGAAAAACAAGGCTGTTAACCTGCCAGACATACTGGAGCTAACGCACGCAACTTTTTCACGTGTCACAGCTGAACGCCGGAGAGACGTAGAACGACACGTCATAAACGAAGAGGAGAAAATGCGCCACGTGGTTGGCTTCGTGGATTCTGTTGTTGATCGACTCGTTTTCAACGTAGCAGATGACAGTTCCAGAACTAAACTGTATTTCTCGGATTCGGATAAGGAAGGAGCTACGAAATTACCAGACGACTGACTGTAATTAATATCTTCGGTGGCTTCAGTATTCTATAGTACAGTGAAATCCTTGCAGTATGCTTTTGTATCACATATAGCTCGCTTAGAAAAATTACGCTGTGTTTAAGTTAGAAATTTTCATCACTCTTGTTTGTAATTAGAATACTATGTCAGGTGACAACGAGAGCATTTTACGTTTTCCGTCAGGTCAGCTAAGAAGCGCGCTGTAGTGCTGGAGTTTTGCCGAATATTATTTCATTCTCTTTAAAAACTGAATAACATTAGAAGCTATATTGTTTCTTTCTTCCTCTCTTTTTACACACACACACACACACACACTCACTCAAGCAAGCCCAACACTACAGACGATTTTTCTCTACTGAAAATTGTAATTAGTTCAAAAATAATTTAAAAAAATGCAGTTTGGTCCGAGGTCCTGGCACAAACAAACACAAATGATGCTTACAATATACTTGCTTCCACTTTTATGACATACTTTGAAATGTGTTTCCCAAAAAAGCTTTTGAGTTATAGATCATCTGGATCCAAAGGGACCTGGATTACACCTGGAATTAAAAAGTCAAGTGAAACCATGAAATTACTAAGTTTAAAGTTAAAAACATGTCATCATCAGCAGTTTGTTGAGTATGTGAGGACATACAAAAAGACCTACCGCAAAGTAATAGCAAAAGCAAAATTATTAAGTAATGATAGATTAATAAGGCAGGCTAGTAACAAGTCCAGAATGATGTGGAAAATGGTAAAAAAAGAAACTGGGGTCAAACTAAAGAACAGGAAATTAATCTTAAAAATAATGAAAATATTCCCATAGAAAAAGATGCCATGGCAAACTATGCAAACAATTATTTTGTAAATATTCCCCTTACTTTAAGTAGTAAATTTTAGCAACAACCAACAGTGACAACTCCAATGGTAAATACCAGCATAATGGCAATGCCAACAGATGAGCATGAAGTTCTAAAAGTCATTAAATGCTTGAAATCCAAAATGTCCTCTGGGTTGGATGATGTACCTGTATCAATAAATAAGAAAATTGCTCCATGTGTTGTCAAACCTATAGTGCACATAGCAAACTTGTCCCTTAGTGAAGGGATATTTCCGGACAAACTTAAAATCTCCAAAGTGATACCTCTATACAAAAATGGTGACAGACATAAAATAGAAAATTACCGACCTATATCTCTCCTCCAAGCCTTCTCCAAAATACTTGAGGAATTAATGAAAATCAGGGTTACAAAAATCTAGAAAAACATAAACTAATAAATAACAGTCAACATGGCTTTCGAGCAGGGCACAGTACAGAAACAGCCATACTGGACTGCACAACAGAAATAGTAAGAAATTTGGACTCAAATAAACAGGTTGTTGGAATTAATCTAGATTTATCCAAAGCCTTCGATACTGTGAACCATGTAATATTACTAGAGAAACCTGAAGCAATAGGCATCAGGGGTACTGTTAAAAAATGGTTTGAATCTTATCTGCAAAACAGGTCACAAGTTGTTGAGCTGAGGTCGTCCAACAATCTTCACAATTTTAAACTCATATCTGAACCAAAACAAATTGAAATAGGTGTTCCACAGGGCAGCATTCTGGGCCCATTGTTATTTCTAATTTATATCAATGATATACAGGCTCCAGACAGCTCAGCCAAAATTCTACTATTTGCAGATGACACGAGTATCATAATTAGTGATATAAAAGAATCATTGTGTACTACAGCAGAGAAAACGCTCTCATACATACAGTCATGGTTTTATTCAAATAAGCTGACATTAAATACAAAGAAAACAAACTTTATACAGTATGGAAGCAAGTGTGAAGGGGAAAATATGTGCCTTTTGCTGGATAGCAAACAAATAGAAAAAGTGTGCACCACAAAGTTTCTGGGAATGTGAATTGACCAAGATTTAAACTGGAATGAACACAGTGTATATCTTACTCAGAAACTTAGCTCAGCATGTTTTGCCTTAAGAATAATATCCAAGGTATGCAGCAAAGAATGTATTAGAGCAGTGTATTTCAGTTATTTCCAATCAGTTGCAAGCTATGGCATAAGTTTTTGGGGAAAAACCAGGTCAAGACTAAATGACATTTTTATTATGCAAAAAAGAGCTATTCGTATCATAACACACAGCCCACCACAAACTCACTGTAGACCCTAACTAAAGATACTTACAATACCATCAATATATGTATTTTTAAATGCCTGGAAATGATAAGTAAAAATAACTGCGATCTCCAAACCAACTCAAGCTACCATGATCACAATACAAGGCATTGTAAAGACTTCCACATTCCCTATGTAGCAAAAACTAGCAGTCAGAAACATGTTAGCCACTTAGGAATAAAGCTTTTGAATGCACTTCCATCTCAAATTAAAGAATTGAAAGGCAAAAATAATTTCAAGAATGAAGTAAAAAAATACTTGATGGAAAAATGCTACTACAGTGTAAATGAATACCTGTCTCAGACTGTGGATTGAAACCTGTAGCCTACTTATTTTTTAAAAATTCAGAATAATTTAATGATGTTTTCAACTTTGTAATTATGATACTTAGGAAAAATCTGTTAAATATCCGTAATACGTTTTGTGTATATCTGTAACACGTTTTGTGTATAAGGCATAGTTCATTATCTAAAATTGTTTATTGTGAGCACGTACTTTTGTTTTTTGGGTAATAAGTTCTTGTACACTACTTATGTACTACGTGTATGTAATTTGTTTGCTGTTTGTATATGTTTGTCAATTTATTATGTGTATGCGTTGTTATGTGTTATGTGTAATCAAATGTCAAATCCAATATCACATGTGTGATCTATTGGATGCTAAATAAATAAATAATCGTCAAAACGCGCAACCCGGCAAAACGCGCTACAAAACAAATTAATAATTCACAGCGACAACAACACGTAATGGCGGCGAAAACTCGGAGAAAGTGCAGTGTCAAGCGACCATAGGTCACGAAATCTTCCTATTCAGATTAGATTAGATTAGATTTACTTTCATTCCAATTGATCCGTAGTGAGGAGGTCCTCCAGGATGTGGAACATGTCAGCAAAACAACAATACATGACAAATATTTACAACTAAAACAAATAAGCTAATGTACCATTCCACAGGTCCCAAGTGGAATGAACGTCATTTTTTAATGAACACTAAGAGTCATTTTACAAATACTAATGCACTGAATTTAAAATAAAAAAGTTTTTTATTTATTTATAAGGTAATACAACTACTGCAATACTTATTTACAATGAACACATTACTGCACTGAAATGGTGCAGAAGTTAGATTATACTAACACACACACACACAAATTTTCAGTGAACACATTACTGCACTGAAATTGTGCAGAAGTTATGTTGTACTTATATACAAATCAGTTGGTTTTACTAAGAAATTCATCAATGGAGTAGAAGGAGTTGGCCACCAATAAATCCTTTAGGCTTCTCTTAAACTGAATTTCATTGATTGTTAAGCTTTTTATGGCTGCTGGCAAGTTATTGAAAATGTGTGTTCCTGAATAATGCACACCTTTTTGTACAAGACTAAGTGACTTTAAATCCTTGTGAAGATTATTCTTATTTCTAGTATTGATTCCATGAATTGAGCTGTTGGTTTGAAAAAGTGATATATTTTTAATGACAAATTTCATTAAGGAATAAATATATTGGGAAGCAGTAGTTAGTATCCCTAGTTCCCTAAACAGGCTTCTGCAGGATGTTCTTGAGTTCACACCACATATAACTCTCACTGCACGTTTTTGTGCCCGGAAAACTTTAGCTTGGCTTGATGAATTACCCCAAAAAATAATCCCATATGACATTATGGAATGAAAGTAAGCATAGTATGCCGGCTTTTTCATTTTTATATCCCCTATGTCTGACAAAATTCGCATTGCAAACAGAGATTTGTTAAGACGCTTCAGAAGTTCTGTGGTGTGCTCCTCCCAGTTGAATTTATTATCAAGCTGTAATCCCAAGAATTTAACACTGTCCACTTCTTCTATCTTCCTGTCATCGTATGTTAGACATATACTCTTGGGACACCCCTTACAAGTTCTGAACTGCATGTAGTGTGTTTTTTCAAAGTTTAGTGACAAAGAATTGGCTAGGAACCAGTGATTAATGTCCACAAATATTTTATTGGCTGATCTTTCTAACACTACATTTGACTTTCTATTTATTGCAATGTTTGTATCATCGGCAAACAAAACAAACTTGGCATCTGGTAATGTTACTGATGAAAGGTCATTGATATACACAAGAAAAAGTAAGGGCCCCAAAATGGAACCTTGTGGGACCCCACATGTAATTAGTTCCCAGTTGGATGAGGCCTGATAGCTTGATACATGTCTCTTTCCTAATAACACTTAGCCAACAACATATGAGGAAGCACCACAATATCAAAACCGTAAGTTACACACGAAAAACGTGATATATACTCATTCCCGTTTGTAAATGCATAGTGCAGATGAGTAATGTAGATTGTGTAGCAGAATAGCTACCAAAATAAATGTCCAATAGTATCATGTAAGATATGTAAACTAATGCATAAATCTAATCTTTTTGCCAATTAGCTATATATAGAACTTTGACATAAGGTTATAAACAACACATAGTGCATCAGGTCGTTAATGCAATCTCAAATGTGAACTATGAAGAAATAATTTATAATATTTTACAACAATTATTCATTCACAATTTGAAATATTATGTACCAAAAGTTTCACTAAATGTTAATATGTAACAACAATTTTACAGTTAGAAAATAAAAAATAACCCACTGATGATAGCGCAACATGTGCTGAAACATGTCTGCGTGAAACAAAAATAGAAAACAGGTGTCTTGCATAAGGAAGAATTCCTCTTCCCCAGTTGAAAAATGTTGATAACAGTTTCAAACTCTTTTTAAACACGCATTCGGCGTTTTTATTTTGTGTTACACAAGAGCAACGGAAATGGATTCTGACTGTGAAGATTTGCCATTTGTTACGGTGGCAGATGATGCATTTGCTCTTTCAGAGTACATGATGAAACCATACGCAGTATGGCAAGAGAAAGGCAGCCAGGAAAGAATGTTTAATTACCGAATATCTAGCGCTAGAAGAATTCTGGAGAATTTTTTTGGGATATTGTAAGCAGTTTTTCGGTGTCTTAGAACAACTATGCACTTAAGTCCTGAAAAAGCAACATTAGTGACTTCTGCAGCTGTCTTTACACAGTTTTCTTAGAAGAAATAAAGACACAGTTTACTCACAACCTGGCAGGTTTGATGTAGAAGATCCAGAAATGGGCAGGGTTTCGGATGGCAGATGGAGGATGTCTATGCAAAATAAATGTCTTCGGAGAAAGAGGAGCAACAGAGGAAGAACCGCAAAGAGTACAAGGGATGAATTTGCAATCTACTTTGTATCCGGTGTTGGTAAAGTGAAATGGCAAGAAAAATATGAATAAATAAATATCGAGTGAAAAGACAAATGTAATTCAAAGCTTCCAAACAAAACCCTTGCAGCTTTAGTTATTAACAATGTAAGCTGTTAATTTGCAAAATACTTTTGTATCAGATTTTGACAAAACGGTATGACAAGAGAAATTTCTGGTGAAAATACAGTTGTAATTGCAAAATGTCCGACCATAAGTCTTACAGCTTCAGTACTCTGGTGAATGTCATTTTACTTACCATTGTAAATATTTTTCTCCCTGGCTTGTTCACGCTTGCAAATACACTCCTGGAAATGGAAAAAAGAACACATTGACACCGGTGTGTCAGACCCACCATACTTGCTCCGGACACTGCGAGAGGGCTGTACAAGCAATGATCACACGCACGGCACAGCGGACACACCAGGAACCGCGGTGTTGGCCGTCGAATGGCGCTAGCTGCGCAGCATTTGTGCACCGCCGCCGTCAGTGTCAGCCAGTTTGCCGTGGCATACGGGGCTCCATCGCAGTCTTTAACACTGGTAGCATGCCGCGACAGCGTGGACGTGAACCGTATGTGCAGTTGACGGACTTTGAGCGAGGGCGTATAGTGGGCATGCGGGAGGCCGGGTGGACGTACCGCCGAATTGCTCAACACGTGGGGCGTGAGGTCTCCACAGTACATCGATTTGGCGCCAGTGGTCGGCGGAAGGTGCACGTGCCCGTCGACCTGGGACCGGACCGCAGCGACGCACGGATGCACGCCAAGACCGTAGGATCCTACACAGTGCCGTAGGGGACCGCACCGCCACTTCCCAGCAAATTAGGGACACTGTTGCTCCTGGGGTATCGGCGAGGACCATTCGCAACCGTCTCCATGAAGCTGGGCTACGGTCCCGCACACCGTTAGGCCGTCTTCCGCTCACGCCCCAACATCGTGCAGCCCGCCTCCAGTGGTGTCGCGACAGGCGTGAATGGAGGGACGAATGGAGACGTGTCGTCTTCAGCGATGAGAGTCGCTTCTGCCTTGGTGCCAATGATGGTCGTATGCGTGTTTGGCGCCGTGCAGGTGAGCGCCACAATCAGGACTGCATACGACCGAGGCACACAGGGCCAACACCCGGCATCATGGTGTGGGGAGCGATCTCCTACACTGGCCGTACACCACTGGTGATCGTCGAGGGGACACTGAATAGTGCACGGTACATCCAAACCGTCATCGAACCCATCGTTCTACCATTCCTAGACCGGCAAGGGAAGTTGCTGTTCCAACAGGACAATGCACGTCCGCATGTATCCCGTGCCACCCAACGTGCTCTAGAAGGTGTAAGTCAACTACCCTGGCCAGCAAGATCTCCGGATCTGTCCCCCATTGAGCATTTTTGGGACTGGATGAAGCGTCGTCTCACGCGGTCTGCACGTCCAGCACGAACGCTGGTCCAACTGAGGCGCCAGGTGGAAATGGCATGGCAAGCCGTTCCACAGGACTACATCCAGCATCTCTACGATCGTCTCCATGGGAGAATAGCAGCCTGCATTGCTGCGAAAGGTGGATATACACTGTACTAGTGCCGACATTGTGCATGCTCTGTTGCCTGTGTCTATGTGCCTGTGGTTCTGTCAGTGTGATCATGTGATGTATCTGACCCCAGGAATGTGTCAATAAAGTTTCCCCTTCCTGGGACAATGAATTCGCGGTGTTCTTATTTCAATTTCCAGGAGTGTACTTCATATGCTCTTAAAATATCAATTTCGGAACGTAGATCTCAATTGTCCAGACCCACTTTTAGTTTTGACCATTTTACAGTGCTCACGACTGCACTGTGTTTTCATACTTGTCCATTTCCTTTCACACTCCACAAGCGGTACACCAATTTTACTGAAACTTCTTTCACCAAATCTTTCCTTTTATATCTGTCTTTTTATGCAGAATCAGAAGGATCCTACGGAGGTTTCCTCAATTCAGTTTCTAACAAAAACTGAATTGTTGGATCTGTTGTCAACTCGTGAGTTGCCATTGTCTAAGGAAACACAGCAGACAAATAAAGAAACACAGCACACGACACGGCAAATGCGCATGCACAAGTGATACAACTCCGCTGTGGACCCAAGTTTCAAGGCACCAAGCAAGCTGGTGGTAGCTCCACAATGGTGTGGGGCTGTGTTTACATGGAATGGACTGGCTCCTCTGGCTCAACTGAACCGACCATTGAGCATTTGCAGCAATTTACGGACTTCCTGCAGTCCGTTACTCCGCCGTGGGGATTCCGTGTGAGTCTGGCTTACCTCCTTAACACAGAAGCCAGTGCACTCCGTGTTACGCTTTATGAGCAAGTCGCCTAACCTAAAGAATTGAACATTGATATTTTCATTATAATTTTTGTTTGGGGAGAAAATATGGGTTACGCCGATTTAAAGTACACGCAGGTGGCGGTCGAATTTTGTAAAACACAACATGACAGAAAAAAGTGTTACCTTACGGGCCCCAGAAATAAGTTGATGCTGTCGCCAGAGCCATCTTTGTTTCGGTTATCGTACAGATCTTAAAATTACCAAAGATTTTATGTTTTTCGAACAAGATAATCCATTTCAAAACAATCAGTTTCAAACAGAAGTTGGTAGCTTCAACGCGGTGGACATCTTTCAATGTTGCTCGGTTTTCGAACTAAAAATGTGGGATGTTTTGGAAATGATGACGAAAATAGTCGTTTAGTGGCGTTGTTGGCTTTTTTTATCTGGAGATCCGTCTGCGTAAAGAAAATGCTTTGTGCTCGTTATTTTTTACTGATCCCCCCCCCCCCCAAAAAAAAATATATATTAGTATTCTGCCAGTGGGGCAGATACACGAATATATAGTGAGCCTTCATCTTTGGTGGTATCTTCGAGCGATCCGATCCTCGTCGTTACTTTACCTGCCCGTAGTTAAACAGATGTGCTGAATAAATACAGACAGCACACTGACCTGAAATGGAGCTACACATCTACACGCTAGGGAAACACAAGACGACATGAGAAAGGGAGATTTCAAAGATGGTAAACTGGAAGTATCGGTTGTAGGTCTGGGAACGATAAACTTTGAATCGTTGTCTAACACCACAGCTGCGACCAGTGATCTCCATACTAGTATAGAGATCGCTGGTTGCGACACTCCGTCTCGTTTTTGTTATCTCCAACGGTATCAGCGCCCCAAGCGGCTAGCGAGCGAGGCGTCTCAATACGATATCGAATGAATGCGAATAATTACGTTTATATCGATGTTTAACAGATTTTACAATAGGGGGTAAATGTAATGTCATAAAAAATAAACAATAACTAAAATATTACACCGCATTTCTGATTACTTAGTTTCCTAAAGGCCTTAGGGAGATACGAAACGGTACATTGTGGGACAATTTACGATTCTCTTGTAACGTACAGGCATTTACTGAATAATGTCGTTTTCCTTTAATAACAAAAATTTGCTAGTAAACGCCAGACTTGACCTTGATCTATCTAACAAAGCAGAGTTTTATTCACTACATTTTTAGCCAGATCAGTGCATGTGGGACTCAGGAAACCTGTATGCAATGCAAAACCTACATTAACGTATCAAATAAGCCAGCACAACTGCAGATTCAGGGAAAACAACTCAGACGTGATAATAAATCGCCAAAACAATAAAATAGTTTCCCAACACAGAAGAAACCAATTCTACAATTGTTGCTAAATCTGAGCCACAAATGGCAACAATCTTCAGTCGCTTTTGAAGCAAGAGTAATTACATTTACAAAAATTTTTGTATATTAGATGTCGAGTGAAGTGTAAGGAAGGGCGAATCATTGGACTCCATAAAAAAAAAGTTTCAAGGAAAGTACCTATGATAATAACAACAGAAATATGAATGTTTCTCGTGCATGAAATGTGTTTATATTCTCTTGCTTTCGGCGGAATAAGCTACAAATATGGACATATTCGAAAGTATTCTTCATCAATGAGTTGTAGCTTATGTCACTGAATCAGTATGATTCGGCTGTTTTTACATGTATTTCACCTTGATTCCTGTCTTGTGGTAGCTTACTTACGCATGGAACTCTAAAATGTAACAACTATTCCGTTAATTAAGTAGAAAATAATTAAAAGGAAACATCCTTACGACGCATATGACTATCTGCTTTCCCACCACTTGGAGCGCTAGTTATCAGCTTTCGCGCCAGATAGTGCCGTGACTGCATTTATTAGCTGTGCTTTAAATGATATGGAAATGTTAGGATAAATAAATAAAACTTTACGAAACACAAGAGAAAACTCAAATTCGTCAAGTTTGTGAGATGGGCAAAATACTGGAAAATCCATAAAATACGGGAGACAGGAAAAAATATGGGTAAAATACGGGAGACTCCGTAAAATACGGAAAACCTGACAACCCTACTGCAACGCCTAGTACAGATTCAGCAGGTAGCGTAGACTGCCTGTGATTGAAGAAGTATTTCATGAAAGTCGCGAAACTGACTCTGATACTGCAGTGGCTGCAAGTGTAGATTTATATGCATGGTCTAAAGTTGGTTGTGAGCCCCTTTCCCTTGGGAAATGTCTTCCTCTTGAGGTCATACGTTTACTAACGGAAGCGGATTTTCTTTTTCAAACTTACCACTGAAACTACCATATATCATTTTATGCCCCTTAGCCATTGATATGAATATTTACCACCACATAACTCATGGTCGACTTGGAAATGCCCAATAAAGTGAGCAGTTTTACTGATTATTATTCCCATTGAGTACATACTGATATGTACTTAATTTCTTTGCTGGCTAGGCCATTTTGACGGGGGTGATGAGCCAAAACATTTTGACCACTGCCCACCACGTCACTGATCGCCGCCTGATGACGTTGCAGCCACGTGACGCGGTAGTGTTTCGGAACTCGCCGTTCAGAGTACTTTGTTGAACATGGAGTTCTGCAGCAGGCGATCCCTACGTTGTCCTGTGTTCACGTCTTCAGTTACTATTCCAGTGGGCACTGTGTCGTCTAGATTAGACCGCGGATCAGTGGAAACGTGTTGCCTGGTCGGATAAATCGTGTGTCGATGGTCTTGTGCGGATATGCCGCCAACTAGAACAGCTGCTTCAAACACGCACCGCTCCATGGACATGTGTCGGTGACGGCAGTGTTATGCTGTGGGAGACATTTAGTCCAGTCAAATAGTAGATATACCTTGCAAAAGGTGGGGTAGAAGAGTTTATTTTTTCAACTCGTTCATATCGTTGGAAAGATTAGAAAACCAAGTTTTGCCAACAAAATTTCGCTCGGGAAAACTTTCTGCAGTCAAAAAACTTCGAAAATTTCGGATTATTTTCAGTTTTTTCAAAATATCTCAGTTTCGTTTGTTCCTATCGTTTTTACGTCTATTTTCTTTTTTAAAGAGCACAAAATTCTCTACAAATTTGATTCTTGCCATTTTTTTTCTACTCCCAATATCTAAGGCGCTACAGCGCCTCAAAAAATACCAATTTTTCAAATTTTGAGCATAGTGGCAAGATACCTTATTTTTGAACACTATTTTCTCAGTTTCTGTTTGTGTAGTATAAATACATTATACATCATGTTATAAGTTGGAATTTACCACCTCACTTTCAGGTATTCAATTTTTCTGTATGCAACATGAGGATTGCTGGGCACCCAACTATTGTGATTCTTACATCACTACCTGAAGTTCACTATGGGCCACCTCAGCCCTGGTATTTGTAAAACTATAAATATAAAAATACATCATTAAGAGACATAAACACACACACACACACACACACACACACACACACGCACACGCACACACACACACGCACACAAAATAAATTATCTCAGGAAACTGAACTATTATCAGCTGCAATAGGCAACCTAATTAGGTACGTAATTATTCTTGTGTATAAAAGCCACACAGTTGACATTAAAAATAAGTAGCTTTATTACAATTAAAATGCATTGTCAGTTACTAAAAAATATTGACAGTTCTGGGTGTGTAATACTTGTAATATTGCACTTACGCGCACTTGAGGCAGATATGAGCATCACTTCCAACGTTTTGATGGGCCAGGTTCCTCAGTGTCACCAGAAATACCTTGAGTTAATGGATTCAGGGTCTGTACGTAGAGTTGATCCCGGATTGACCTCTTCTTTAAACAGCGAGTCAGCCTCAGCAAGTTCGTTGGTTTCGTCAGCGGTTTCCTCAACATCCTCCATAACATCTTCTTCACTGCATTCATATAAAAATTTTGGCACGTTTTCACAGTTGACCCCAATACATTTCTTGCAAATTGAAGAACATTTCAAACCCACTTTTCTGCAGGAGCACGCTCCGCCACAGTTCAACTTGCATGAGCATGAAATAATGTGAAGAAGTGCTTCAGGTGCTGGATCTTGGCTCATTATAACGGGTATTGGACCGTGGTCACTGTGATTCCAGCCCCATTTCTCAGGAGGTTCCCAGTTTCCCATCCAACTTTGGACTTGTTGGTAAGTCCGCAACGAATGATGTGCAGCATCTTGTGTACGTGGCAACCGTGCAAGATTCAGTTTGGTCTAGTGTGTGGGAACTGCTGACACCTCCACTATACAATGCGATAGTAAACTGTTCTGCAGTTATTATTTCTTCACGGGTAGCATGTGGTTTATTGAACGTACAAAGCGCTGAGGTTAGGTGTTCATTTTTCGCAACAATATTGCAGCACTTAATTTTTCCTTGACCAAAAAAAAGCAGATGTTGTATCACATCCGCTAAAGGCGTCAGTGAGCAGAATATATTCACTGTCAAACTTGCAAGATGCAGTGAAAACCACTTGTCTTCTGCATTTCCTCTTCCTGGCTTTAAGAAAAATCAGTTTTCAATGCCTTGCCCCAAACCGGTCATGAGCACAAGCAGGTCAACATCTTCTCCTACAGTGACAACACTTCCAAAATCTTTGGTTCTTGAAATGGCAGATGTTACAATCATAACGTCAGCATCTTCTTGTGCCTGGTGCACTTCAATGATACACTCTAGAAATTCCTTTTTAAGAAGTGTGATCGAACGCATCTTGTTTCGTTCGTTGCACAAGAACTTGTACTGAGGGACTTGGTTCACCATCTCTGATTCAACCACAACGTCAACCGAAGAAGGTTTTTTGGACCTACGAATCCTCTCAGCACTCTTTGTGCTACATTTGTCTCCCGCACATGGATACCCATCAAATACAATAGCAAATTGAGATCCAAAATGACGTTGCAGGTAAGAAACATAGGTTTGGGCTATTGACTTGAAGCAAACATTTGGAGTCCAAGTCACATTGTGGATAAGGTACCCTCCATCAATGACAAAAAATTTACTCGGTCCACCTGACTTCACATCTTCCACTGGAACGAAGGCATTGTAGAATGAAGATTTTGTTCCTTTTCGCATGCCTTTTTTTGAGAATAGGGACATTGGGTAAGGAGCAAGTTCATATTTCAGAAAGGCTTTTAACTCTTCTTCACTTTGTTTCATTAAACAAATCCTTTGGAAAAGAGTTAAAGGATCAACAGGAGTAATTTTAGTGCTCCCAACTTTTACAGAATTGAACGCAGAAAGTAGAGTGACAACTTTATCTTTTCTACGGAACTTCACATCGTGGAAATTGTCACCAACTATTCTTTGCTCGAAATTTGAAAAATTGGTATTTTTTGACGCTCTGTAGCGCCTTAGATACTGGGAGTAGAAAAAAATGTTAAGAAACAAATTTGTAGAGGATTTTGTGCTCCTTAAAAAAGAAACTAGACGTCAAAGCGATAGCAGCGAAAAATGGTTCAAATGGCTCTGAGCACTATGGGACTTAACATCTATGGTCATCAGTCCCCTAGAACTTAGAACTACTTAAACCTAACTAACCTAAGGACATCACACAACACCCAGTCATCACGAGGCAGAGAAAATCCCTGACCCCGAACGATAGGAGCAAATGAAAATGAGATATTTTGAAAAAACTGAAAAAAGTCCGAAATTTTCGAAGTTGTTTGACTGCAGAAAGTTTTCCCAAGAGAAATTTTGTTGACAAAACTTGGTTTTATAACCTTTCCAACAATATGAACGTGTTAAAAATAAAGTCTTCTACCCCACCTTTTGCAAGGTACAGGCTTTTTTTCTGACAGTTTCACTGGACTAATTCACCAGGGCCTCCATAGGACCTGCGGTGGTAATCGAAGTTGTGGACTACGTGAACATCATTGCGCACCACCTGCATTTCTTCGTGCATGATGGTCTCCCGACGGCGGTGGCATCTTCCAACAGAATAACTACCCGTGTCAAAAGCCCAGGATCGTGCTACATAGGTTTAAGGAGCATAACAGTAAACTCATGTTGATGAATTAGCGATCAAATTCGCCTGATATCATCTGCGACGCCAATTTTTCTTTTTTTTCTCTATAGAGAGGATTAGCGACTTTCAATCGTCATCTGCATGTGTTTTTTTTTTACGCAAGAGATAAAAGAATTGAGAGACTAGAAATTAATTATTGACTTTTTTCCCTATTGCGGATAAACTGCTGTTGAACAGTACTGAGAAAGAGTTGGCCTATATCCGAGAAAACGAGGCGAGTGCCATCTGGCAGTGAACGATGGAAACTCGAAAGAGACAGAAGAGAATTAACGATAGCTTAATTACGCGACATCGGTGTAGTGTTCCTTTATGTACAGTGTTCCTTGATTTTGAGGTATTAACAATAATATAGAATTTCTGTGTCTGAAAAAGGCAGACGGACAATGAAAAAAGTCGTTCGACGTCGTAGAGGTGTGTCTTGTAATTTGATCTAGACTGGAGTTATTCTTTATGATACACACTGTAGCACATTATTTTGAAAAAAAAAGGCATTTACGGAGAAATAGTCGATGTAATTAATTTCGAGTCGGAGTGTCACATTGCAGCTCCGTGGGGCCAACTGCGACATTCTTCTGCCAAGAACAAGCTTGTCATTTTCAAGTAAGTAAGGAACAAACCGACTTCTCGAGATTTGACTAGAAAAAATAACCTTTGTTGTCGCATTGGTGGTACAATACTCGTATTCAGGAAGAAAGAGTGTTCTAGCTGTTGCTTTCTGTCCAGACATCCGCGTGCTTTTCGATGTTTGTGGAAATGGTTGCCTCTTAGGGTGGCCCCGTCTCTTCGTGTGTTGTGACGTTGGACTTGCAAACACGTTTAAACTTTAACCCATTTTTGAAAACTTTATGGAGAGTAGATTGCTCCTCTTTTCAGCCAACACATAATACTACACGAAAGAAAGATATTGTTCATGAAACAGGCATCAGTGAAAGTCTGAGCTTCGCTTATCATTTCAGGGTGGAATTTGTACTTTCTAACAAGAAAGCTATTTTATTTCGGATACAGGTGTTTTGGCCATTTGTACCCTGGCGTCCAAATTGTTTATTTTAGTATAGTTTATTTAAAACAGTACTTCGTTCGCTTCACAGACAAGGCCGATTCGTGTAGTTACTAGCATACAATCAGCTGCTGCACGTATAGTTTTACAAGCTCCGCGTGAACAAACCACCGGCCCGCAACACGGGGATTGTATGACCTTTGCGCAGATATGTAGTGCCATATGTCTCTGGAAACCTGCCAAGAACTCAAACAGAAGCGCTGCTGTATATTTTTCCAAATTTGGACAAATACACTGATAAGCAGGCGGTCTTAATGTGTGGCTCCTCAGAGTAGGTGATGAGGCATAGCTTCCGTATGTTAGCGGCTAGACATAGCACCAGCCTATGAGATGAGAGGTATGCTCACGGCAGTTCACCACGGAAGCATGTGAAAAGCTGCCAGACGCATTTTTAAACATGGCTGTGATCTTTCTCTTTTAGCACAGGAAAATACGGTTCCGTTTGTGGAACAAGGCCACTACAATTGGACACTCTACAGGGAAATTTTACCCATGAAATATTTGTCTTCATAATCAAGCCGACTGCTGCCCTTGTAAAACACCAAAGCACAGATACAAACAGCATATTTTCATTACAGTGGTACTGCTTTAATGGCTAGCTCATTTTTGTTGCCTTCATTAATATATAACACGAATCTTTCAGTGGTGCTGTAACGGAATTCAGGTAATTGTTACTTGGATTATGTTTGTAAATTTGTTCTTTCGTACAGAATGTAAAACTATTATGAGGGCGTGGTTTTGTATTTTAATTTTTGTTGTCAAAATTAATGCGCAGATGAATTTAAATGCCAACGCACATACCAGACATTCAGCTGAATTGTGATTTTCTTTTTCAGAATCGTGTATCGCGAGTGCAGTGTTGGCAGCTTGATCTGATTATGGGGGAGGGAGTGAAGGGGAAGGCGGTGGTGTTAGAAGTATCCTCCACCACACACCGTAAATTGGCTTGCGGAGTACAGATGTAGATGTTATGAACTAACACGTGTATTCATAATCGCTACATGGTCAAAACGCTGGAGAACCAAAGACTGTGTCAAAATTTTATGAAAATACAGTGAAGATGATTTTTAAAAATCCTATCGCCTACCTCCCACCATGAAAGCTGGAACTCACACCAGTGAGCTTTAGAGTCCAGGTTGAATACCACTAGTCTAGGTTTGGAGATATTCCCCTCTCGACCATCTCAGCTTTTGTTCAAATTTTACGTGCAGGTTCACGGAACTAAGAAAGGAAGAAATACATATTTCTCGCTCACAAATTTTATACGTTGATAGTACGAGCTTTTAAGTAAAGGTCAGCAAACTGCCACGATGACATTTCAAATCTTTTGACCAAACCGATGTTCTGAATTTTAGCGCATTGGTGTGATGCACCTGTAAAGCTTCGCAAGATGATTCAATAAGTTGCCCTGTGTAAATTCTGATCGTTTTATTTATTTGAATCATTATTTCGTGTTCCGAGCGGCATTCAAAGTACTTCAATGCTGACATGGTAATAACTACATGTCTGTACACATTTGAGTAAGGACAATTGAATTTCCAGTAAGTCTCCAGCAACAGTTATTATATTAAGATATCCACCGGTTAGAAAAGGACAAGCTCCGTAGACCTTGTCTCTAGTAATAGCAATGTGTAACACTGGTAGTTATTTTCTGTGTGTCAAAATATAAATAGGAAAAAGCACTGTCTCACTCTTGTCTCCCATTGTAATTAAAGTATTTGACTGTGTATTGTTGAAGCGAGTTGCAAGCAGTGCTCTGATAGTGAGAGGTAGAACTCAGGAACCAGGAGTTGCTAGAAAGTACTGACAAATAGAGCAGTGGTCGTCAAACGTTTTTTGGTCAAGAGCCAATACTGACATTGTGGCGTGGAGCCTCAGGCTGCATGTCTACTGAGCCTATTGTTATTTGGTAATCTACGTGAATTAGTATGTTACGATATGACAATAGACCTGCTACAGTAAGCGAGGAATAAGTTGGTTGCTGGCCCGAAGTACTGACCGTTAAAAGTCGGCTCCATTCAGAATGCTTCTTGTCGACTGTTTTCTGTTTCAGGTTGTTGCGACCCGAAGCAACCTAAACTTGTGGCTCTGTAATTGCCCAACTAAAGTGTTGTTGCATGTCTGTGTGTGGATCATTAATTGGTTAATTACGTTAACCATACTTGTTTTTGAATGCATTATGTGAGATATGACCAAAAATGTTTACAAAGTGTTTTGAATGTCATTTTTCTTTTATTTATTGCATTTTATTTTAAAAGCCTTAATTTGATATCATATTCCTTGCTACAAACATTTACTGCATTTGAGGATGACTGTCTCTATTATGCACATTCATGAATCCATGTTACTTCCACAACAAAAGTTATACCAGAGCAGCTGATTGGTCCAAGTCATTCTCTTGTGGATCCTGTCTCCTGTGCAGAAATTACAGGATCTGTCATTATTCATCCACCTGACTGTGAGTAGCATGTCAGTGGTAGGTCTAGGTGTCCTGTACAGTGTGGACGAGGCCAGGCAGGACTTGGGGTGTTGTGCCAAACCCTCTAACCAACAAGTCTGAAGTGCTCTGTCTCAATGGAACTGAAACTGAGTCACTGGGACTCACTTCACCTGTTTTGGGGAAGCCTGTTCTGTCCAATGTCAGGAGAAGGCAAATGCAAAAGGATAGGAGGGGCCTATTAATCACTGTCAGTTCAAATGTATGGCAAATGATGGTACCTTTAGGGAAATGGCAGCAAGGAACAGGAAAGGACAACGGGTGCACTCACTGTGTATGCCTGGGGGCCTAATTCAGCATGTTGGTGAGGCTATTCCAGCAGCTGTTAAAGGAACAGTGTGCAACCAACTGAAGATTGTGGCACACACTGGAACAAATGATGCCAGTCATCTGGGCTCTGAGGTTGTACTTAGGTCATTCCAGCAACAGGTTGAGAAGATCAGCTCTGCACAAGGAGTTTCAGTGAAGCTCACAATTTGCGGTATTGTCCCCAGACCTGATCGTGGCCCTTTGGTTCTGAGTCAAGTGGAAGGACTGAACCAGAGACTCTGGGGGTTCTGTGACAAGGTAGGCTGTGACTTCCTGGACTTGTACTATGGGGCTGAGAACTGTGGGGTCCCCCTAAATGGGTCAGGTGTGCACTACACATCGGAGGCTACTACTCAGGTAGCTGACTATGTGTGGTTTTTTTTTAGATTAGGTGACTCTCCACCCAATCTGTGTAGCAATAGCCGTAAGAAATCCAGAAGTATCAGTGAAAGATTGAAAGAAATGCCTCCCACAAGTTAGAGTATTAAAATCCCAATAGTAAACTGTCAAAGCATTCACAGTAAAGTGCCAGAGTTTGTAGCGCTCATGAAAAGTGGTGAAGGTCGTATAATAGTAGGTACAGAAAGCTGATTGAAACCTGAAATTGATAGCAGTGAGATTTTTTTGGAGAATTTAAGTGTATATCGATAAGGTAGGCAAATGTGAAATGGAGATGGTGTATTTATCAAAGTAGACAAGAAACTCATATCCACTGAGGTAGAAATTGAAGCTTCATGTGAGATTGTTTGGATATGACTCAGTGTCATGGGCGGTCATAAAATGGATCCTTCTATGGCCCACCAGACTCATCTGATATAACTGAAACTAAACCTCAGTTCACTTGTTTGTAACTTCCCCAAGTATAGTGCAATCACTGGTAGAGACTTTAATCACCCAACAATTAATTGGGAAAAATTACAGTTTTGTTAGTGGTGGACATGATAAGATATCCAGTGAAACAGTACTAAATGCCTTCTCTGAAAACTACCTAGAACATATAGTTAGGAACCCCTCTCATGACGGAAACATATTGGATCTAATAGCAATGAACAGACCTGACATCTCTGTAGATGTCCACATAGAAACTGGTATCAGTGACCATGATGCGGTTGTGGCAACCATCATTAGCAAAGTATAAAGGTCAACTAAACCAAGCAGAAACACATACATGTTCAGTAAACTAGATAAAAAAATCAGTAGTGTCATAGCTCAATGAGGAACTTGAAAGTTTCAATGCAAGGCTGGAGCATGTACAGGAACTATTGCTCAAGTTTAAAAGAATAGTTGGTCACACACTGGATAGATATGTACCCATCAGACCAGTCCATAATGGGAGGGAACCTCCATGGTATACAGTCACTGTAAAGAAACTTCTAAAGAAACAGAAACTGCTGCATAATAGATGTAAAACAAAGTGTAGGGCTATAGATAGAGAGATGCTGAATGAAATGTGTTTGGCTGTCAAGAGACTACTGTAACAGAATATTGTCAAATGATCTTTCACAGGACCTAAAGAAGTTCTGGTTACCAAAGTTACTGTCCAGTCCCTACCGAATGAGACAGGAACTGAAATTGTGGATAGCAAATCAAAAGCTGAAATGCTTAACTCCTTTTCCAAACGTTCCTTTACAAAGGAAAACCCAGGACAATTGCCCCAATTTAATTCTCGTACCACTGAAAAGTTGAATGAAATAAGTATTAGTACCAGTTGTGCTGAAAAACACCTGAAACCGATGAAACTGAACAAACCTCCAGGCCCCCATGGAATCCCTGTCAGATACTGTACTAAATTTGCAGTTGAGTTAGCCCCTATTCTAACTATGATCTATCGTAGATCCCTTGAACAGAAAACCATGCCCAGTTCTTGGAAAAAAGCTCAGGTCACACCTGTAGTAGAAAACTACCATCCGATATCTTTGAGATCAATTTGTTGCAGAACGTTAGAATATGTTCTGAGCTCAAACATAATGAGGTATCTTGAATGGAATGACCATCTCAGTGCCAACCAGCATGGATTCTGAAAACATTGATAATGTGAAATCCAACTTGCACTTTTCTCACACGACATACTGAAAGCTTTAGATCAAGGCAGTCAGGTAAGTGCAGGATTTCTTGGTTTCCGAAAAGTATTTGATTCAGTACCACATCTACGCTTATTGTCAAAAGATCGACCATTTGGGATGGACAGGTATTTTTGGTGGGGAGGCCACAGCATGTTATCTTGGATGGAGAGTCATCATCGGATGTAGAAGTAACTTTGGTTGTGCCCCAGGGAAATGTTTATATTAATGACCTTGCAGACAATATTAATAGTAACATGAGGATTTTTGCAGACGATGCAGTTATTTATAATGAAGTACTATCTGAAGCAAGTAGCATAAATATTCAGTCAGATGTTGACAAGATTTCAAAGTGGTGCAAAGACTGGCAACTTGCTTTAAATGTTCAGAAACATAAACTTGTGCACTTCACAAAATGAAAAAAAACATAGTATTTATAATTATATCATCAGTGAGTCACTTTTGGAATTGGCCAAATCATATAAACATCTGGGTGCAGCACACTGTAGCCATATGGAACAGAATGATCACATAGGCTCAGTCAAGGGTAAAGCAGGTGGAAGACTTCAGATTGTTGGTAGAATACAGGGGAGGTGCAATCAGTCTACAAAGGAGATTGCTTATAAATCACTCATGTGACCTAATCTTGAATATTGCTCAAATGTGTTGAACCCGCACACATAGGACTAATAGGGGATATAGAATACATGCTAAGAAGGGCAGTGCAAACCCTCACAGGTTTCTTTAATCTATTGGAGAGTGTCACAGAGATACTGAAGGGACTGAACTGGAAGACTCTTGAAGATAGATGTAAATTATCCTGAAAAAGTCTATTAACAAAGTTTCAAGAACTGGCTGACTCTAGGAATATACTACAGTGTGACTCTAGGAATGTGCCACAATCTCCTATGTATTGCTCACATAGGGATCATGAGAAGAAGATCAGAATAATTACTGCACACACACAGAGGCATTCAAACAGTCATTCTTCCTATGTTTCTTAGGTGAGTGGAACAGAAAGAAACCCTAAGAACTGGTACAAAGGGACGTACCACCTGCCGTACAACTCACATTGATTTGCAGAGTATAGATGGAGATGTAGTTGCTCTGAATTGTCAGTAGTGGAAGATGATAAAGATTCCCTCTTACACAGCCCATAATCCCACAGTGCCCATGTTACTTACCTTTCTACTTGCTGAGATAATTGGCCAACTTTACTTAGCTCTTGCTGAATACACCAATGTTAATTAAAATGAGGTATATCTTAAAACATTACTATCTGTCAGTATTTTTGTTTGTTACAGAGCAGGAAAACTACTCTCTTATGAAGCTATTAACATTAGTTGATGTTTTTGGATTTGGCCATTAGGTGCTTGACACATAATGTCATAAAATATGACTGAGATCCATGGGCTGCACAAATATATGATTTGGGCCGCATGCAGCCCATGGGCCACAGTTTGATGACCACTGATACAGAGAGTGGTAGAGTGTACTCATTGATTTTCAAAGATATAAAGGTACTACAAGATACCTCTCTTAATAAGGTTGAACTATTGGAAAATAGTTTGTTCTTAAATTGAATCCATACGTGGTCGCACCCTTATTCACTTCCTACATAGCTAACAACTTCTCCCCTCTATTCCAAAATCACCTGTGCTAAGCATCCTGGGAATCTGTCTCCCTCTCACTTTATTGAAGGTAGCTCAGTAGGTCTCAACCCACACAGTCGTCAATGTTCTGGTTGCAACTGTGCAGGCCACACCTTTGTCCAAGCGGGTGATTGGACCTGTGCTGGGATGTGATATAAAATTTTTGATGTCAGGTGTGTGGGCTATGTTGTGTAGAGGCATTCCAAAGTAGGAAATCAGGTGACAGAATACTGGAGGAGAAGTAGAAAGGCTATCGGAATCAGTCCCTCGAACTGTGTACAGTAGGGAGATCAATGACTAGGCCTGTGAAACAGTTCAAAGGAAGCAGAAGCCATCCTGAGATCCCAGCAGATACATGGTGAACTTGCCTGGGCCAGACAAGTTGCAGGGGAGCCCAGCAGAGGAAGAAATACTTGTAGAAGGAACTACAAGGGAAACCAGCAGAACTAAAGCATCATCAACACAAAGACTTTTGGAAATAGTTTTAAGACTCTTTGCATAACACTGTATAGTACTTGAGATGTTAGAGGCATCAGCACAAAGGATGCTCTTCTATTAGCCAGTAAGTCATTTAGTGGGGCTAAGTCTGAACTGAGACAGTTCATTGAGAAAGTGAACGTGACATTCAGAGTAAACCAAATGGACGATAAACCATTGCTACTTCAATATATCTAGTCTAAAACCATGGAAGAAGCTAGGGAAAAAACAAATTTCTGGGATAGAGCTAATAATTAGAATCAGATTAAGGCAATCTTGGAAGAAAATTATTCAAATAAGCGCACCGTAGACTATTACGTCTGTAGGATGTTTCGGGCTGGACAACACCCAGGGAACCAACTGGATCATGGGAAAAAGCAAACAGATGAATTATCAAAATCATTTCAGAGAGGCACTTTAAAGCCCCTGTTTACTGGACTTTTTTCCTTATTTTGATCCATACTTCGTCCTCCCAAAATATGGAAAGCAAAGAGCATGCAGTAGAAGAGGTCCCCTGTCAGAGGTATCAGAATGCTTATTGCTTATAACTCTTGACCCAGTCATTTTCAGACTGGGGTATTATATGGTTACCCTTCTTCATCACCCCTGAAAGTTAATAACATCATCATGGAATCACCCTGTATGGTCAGTTTCAAGATTTATTACTTTACAAGAACTGAATTTTTTTAGGTGACACAGAAACTTGTTGTATCACAGAGAACTGATTATCCACTCATATCTGGAAGTGTATAATTCTATAATGAATAAAAACTTTGTACTCCAGATTTCACAGGGGGAAGGGGGGGGGGGGGGAGCACCACTGTCAATGCATGGACAAGACATAAATGTTGCCTTTATCATGCAAAGTGGGTGAGAGTAGACAGCAAGAGAATCCAATGAGTGATGCTTCACAGTGTACTTAACAAGAGGTTGCATTTATGCGTGGTGGACAGCCAAATAAATTTGTACCCTATGTGGCTATATACTGCCAGGAGGTGCAGAGGTAGGTTTGTCTTGGTGTTGGCAGCAATCCCGTGGTACTCCACTGACCAGTTCTCATAAAGGGTGAATGCTCAGACAAACATCCAGTGACCATCCATACATTTCTGTGTCCATTCTGTACTTGTGTTAACTTGATCTGACAGGATTCTGCAGACTGCAAAAGTAGAATGAAATATTCAACGATCTGCCTGATCAGTCTTTATAAGCATTTCATTTGGGAGACAAGATGCAATTTCCCAGAAGTGTATCAAATTTAAATGAATGTACAATAAAAAAAGGCAACCACTCACCCATTGCTGACTGACATATGGCATGTAGAAACACTCAATACAATACTGTATTTACATATGATTTTGTCCTACTGCTCTTTCTCTAGTGAAAGTACACACATTTACATTCACATGCACAACCACACAGACACCCAAATGCTCATTTCTGTGGCTGTGGCAAGACTGACTATCCTTGCAATTTTTTATCATCATCAGCTTCAGCCACTTCACATCCACTGCCAAATAAAGGTGTATTCCAAACATTTCCATGCGTTATGGTCCTCAGCTACACCTGTTCATGTTGTTCCTGCAAGTGTTGTAATGTTATCCATCCACCTTACATTACAGTGTATTCTCAGATTTTTCTATCTCTTGGAGTCCAACTTTCTTGGTCCATCTAGCACCATTCCTGATCACCTCCAAATAATTTTAATTACAGTCAAGGCTATATCTTACACTCTAGTATGTTCCTTGATTTGTAAGTTCATTTTCTTATCTTCCTGTCTTCCCTAGAAGTTCCTATTTAAGGGTGTACCCAGTGAGGGTATGCCCTTATAAAAAAATGTTTGCAAAATTAACTTGCATCTGACCTTATCAACAAGACAATATCAATATGAAGAAACCAGAACATTTAATGAATACTGTCTAGTACCAAGTCAACCCAGAGCCATTTGTCATGGAATTTCAAAACTATTTCTTCATCCACCACAAAAAATAATATTAGTTTGACCCCTGGCCCCCTCTGCCCCCTGTGTCTCACTGCCAAAAGTCAAAACTAATAATACATAGTGATTACAATCTCTCCTTTGCACTTGTGTTGAAAGTTTAGTTTTGGAAACACTTGTTCATTTACCAAAAGCCTCCCTGTCACTTTTATTCTCCTGTACATTAGATCCTTATCTGAACAGAAAACTCATGAACTGCTGCTATAATTTCATTTTTAATTTGGGCTATTTGTCTATTACGCTTAATGCCACTACTCATTAAATTACTACCACATAGTGTTTTTTTATTTGTGCTGTTTGTCTATTACTCTTAATGGCACTACTTATAATTAGCCCTTAAATTACTACCACATAGTGCTTCCATTGTCTACTGATAATTGTGACTGGTAATTTGTATTTAGACTGCTATGTTTAATGAAAAAGAGGTTCTTCTATTTCTGTATATCAAGGCCCAATAAGGTGCATTCTTCGAACAAAAGCAAGGAAAAAAGGTTCCTTGCAAAGGAACCATCATGGCATTCATGCTAAATTCATTAGGAAAATTATGAAAACCTAAATCTGTTGTGCCAGTTGGGAATCTGAAGCACTGTCCTTCTAAATCTGAGTCTAATGTCTTACATTGCACCACACTGCTCAGTGCATTCTTTGTATTATATTTTAAGTGGCTCTTTATCACTGGCCCCTACATTAGGTTACTGTTGACACTATCAAAAGCAAAGGATGTAGAGGACTTCGAAATGAGCTCCGGCCTTATGTCCATGCAGTAGGCGTGGGTTAATTTTCACGTTTGTTCCCACACTCCCCTAGAGGTACGTAACTAATCTCTGTCACCCAACAAATGGTTAGCCTAATGCCTGGTTCATCGGTTATTTTGTTTTACATTTTGTTTCTTTGTTCCTCTTTATACTGCTGATTGTAACAGTGTTGTGACATATAAAACACTAAAACTCATAACAGAGAAAGCTAACAAAACTCTCAAGAATGATTTCCGTTGATCAAAATGCACTAAAGCAACTCTGCAGATAATGCTAACTGACAACATGAATTTCAGTTAGACAAGGGAAATGATACTCAAATCACGCATAAACATAACCCTGTATATTACTTAAAAAGTGCAAGATTCTCTGCTATGAATATTGTCAGCCAGCTACAGTTGTGTGAACAAGCAAAATACGTAGGTGCTAGAACTGGAGTTCTATGACTCAAATTATTAATGTTTTTAGTGTATGCATCCATTTAAGAAGTTGTATTAGTTACATGCTTAAGAAGGCTGTATCCAACAAAACTGTGTTACAGCATGGTGTAGTACATGTATTTCCACAGCTGAGTATGGGAACCTACCACCTGTCATAAAACACCCAGCCAGAAGGTGTACAAATGATCCCAACATAGCTGATAGCATCGTTGCTTCAGGATCGTGAGGTTGAACAATGCAGTCTCTGGGCCAGTCATCGGTTGGCTGTGCGGCTGAGCTACTCCAGCCTCAACAAGCAGCATCACTGACTAGATGAAGCTGCTTATCTACAAGCCATCACTAGCCCTGACAGTTCCGAACTTCAAACTGGATCTGCTGAGGTGAGGCTGCCCGGTGGATGGCATCACTTGACATTCCAGCAGTCTCCGAGGATCCTGGGTTTGACATGGGGCCTGTGCGTCACAGAGTGCTGGCTTTGCCTTAGATCGCCAAACTGGCAAAGTGACTTACATCAGCAAAGTCAGTGCCAGTCACCAGCCGCTGCTGTCTCGGCATACCATTCGGGACATCACCCACTGCCTAATGGTCAGGTCTGACATCTTGGCCACTACTATCTAACTACTGTCTGGAAGACATCATCAAGTAATACAGAATGTTCCTTTTCAGTAACCATTCTTGATTCCAAGCTCTACTGGAAACCTATACCATAACTTTCTGCACACGCAGCTCTGCAGCCGGAACCAACCAGGCCATAACAGTATCATCTCATAACCTCAGCTATGGTTGAATTAAATGAGAAAATTTACCCATTATGCATTTTCAGTGATTTTGCCAAGGCCTTGTATTGGGTGGATCATAAAATTCTACAATGGAACCTAAAATTCTATGGTAATAAAGGTATTCCCCTCACAAAATGGCTTTGAGCACTATGGGACTTAACATCTATGGTCATCAGTCCCCTAGAACTTAGAACTACTTAAACCTAACTAACCTAAGGACAGCACACAACACCCAGCCATCACGAGGCAGAGAAAATCCCTGACCCCGCCATTTCCCCTCACACAGATACCTTAACAATAGAAAGCGGATGGTCACATTAACGGATGATATGACAGGAACACGGTTAAATTCAGAGTGAGGAAACCATCAAATATGGTGTTACACAAGGTTTAGAGCATGGCTCGTTCCTGTTCTTGAGGTAGATATATGATCTGCCCAGGACATTCAAGAACCGTACAGAAACAGTGGCGTTTATTGGTGGTACACATATTGCTCACATGTAGCAGTTCAGCTGAGTTCAAAGTGTTTACAGAAGCCTGCAATACGAATATTGGGTTAAGTTGATAACTGAACATCTTGCACAAGCATCTTTGGGCATCTAGGTATTATTACACTTATGTGCCAATATGTGTACTCGCTAATGATAATTGTTATTAATAACAGGACTGAATTTAGGATGAATGATGCCATCATTTAATCAGGAGACTTGTGCAAACATACTGTCATTTGGCCAGCGGACAGACGCCCGTACGGACAATACAGTAATAAGTATTCCTGGCATAGACAAACAACTGAAAGATTTGAAAGCACATAAGTCACCAGGTCTGGATGAAATCCCAGTTTGGTTTTACAAAGAGTACTCTATGGCACTGGCCCCTTACCTAGCTTGCATTTATTGCAACTCTCTCATCCAGCACAAAGTCCCAAGCAACTGGAAAAAAGCACAGGTGACTCCTGTGTATAAGAAAGGTAAAAGAATGTTCGCAAAATTATAGACCAGTATCCCCAACTTTGGTTTTCTACAGAATCCTTGAACATATTCTCAGTTTGAAAATAATAAATTATCTTGAGGCTGAGAAGCTCATGTCCCCAATTCAGCAAGGTTTCAAAAAGCATGACTCATGTGAAACTCAGCTTTCCCTTTTTTCACATGATATGTTATGAACCATGGATGAAGGGCTACAGGCAAATGCCATATTTCTAGATTTACAGAAAGCATTTCACACAGTGCCCCATTGCAGGCTGTTAGAGATAATGTGAGTGGCTCAAAGACTTCTTAAGTAACACAACCCAGTGTACTGTCTTCGAAGTGGAGTGTTCATCAGAGACAAGGATGTCAACGGGAGTGTCCCATGGAAGTGTGGTAGGACTGATGTTGTTCTGTATATGCATAAATGACTTGGTGAATGGAGTGGGCAGCAGTCTATGGTTGTTTGCTGATGATGCTGTGGTGTACAGTAAGGTGTCAAAGTCGAGGATACAAGATGACTTTAAAAAAAAAATTCTAGCTGGTGTGATGAATGGCAGCTAGCTCTAAATGTGTGAAAATGTAGGTTAATATGGATAACTAGGAGAAACACACCTGTAATGTTCCGATACAGTATTAGTAATAGACTGCATGACACAGTCACATTGTTTAAATATCTGGACATAATGTTGTAAACTGATATGGAATGGGAAGAGCATATGAGGATTGTGGTAGGAAAGGCAAATTGTCAACTTCAGTTTATTGGGAGAGTTTTGGAAAAGTGTGGTTCATCTGTAAAGGAGACCACATACAGAATGTTGGTGCAACCTATTCTTTAATATTGATTGAGTGTTTGGGATCTGTATCTTGTTGGATTGAAGGAGGACATCGAAGCAATTTGGAGACGGGCTGCTAGATTTGTTATCAGTAGGTTTGAACAACATGTAAGTGCTAGGCGATGTTTCAGGAACTGAAATGGGAATCCGTAGAGGGAATGTGATGTTCATTTCGAGGAACACTATTGAGAAAATTTAGAGAACCAGCATTTGAAGCTGACTGCCAAATGACTCTATTGACACCAACATATATTGTGCATAAGGGCCATGAAGATAAGATATGAGAAATTAGGGCTCATATGGAGGCATATAGATAGCCCTTTTTCCCTCACTCTATTTGCCAATGGAACATGAAAGGAAATGATTAGTAATGGTATGGGGTACCCTCCACCATGCACTGTATGGTGGCTTGCAGAGTATCTATGTAGATGTAGATGCACATGTAGATTCACAACCACACTACCAGAAGTAAAAATAATTTCCCTATAGATTGTGCATCATATCTAAGCTTCAGATTGGAGTCTTATACTCTGGTGCAATAATCTGTAACAGGTTGCTGGTCGACATCAAGCAGAAATTGAAAATCTCCTTGTGGGCAGAAATGATATGGAAGAATACTTTATTAGCCAATCTTCCTGTAATTTATCATAATATTAGAACTCAGTGATGTAAGTTCCATTGAACTCTAATGTCTGTATTACACATGTTTTAACTTTGCCAGCATATAGGTAACTGTTAGTGTTAGTGTTATTTGTAAATCAACATAAATGTTTTGGTTAAAGTAGCAGAAAAAACAGCAACATAGTTGTTTAAGGTGAATAACTGTGCCTTTCTTCAAAGTTACTGTTTTTCTACTAATATAAGTAATCTAAAAGTAATTCCCATAATTATTAGTGTGAGCAGATAAGCACTATTCATAATTTGCTGTTAGCACACTTCAAAGTAGTAGTCTGCAATGGCTGTCTATGGCTTTTAATGCTCCATGATTTCAAAAATTTTACTCATTCCACATACTTGAAGACCTTTCTTAATTATGCAATTCATGGAACACCATGTACATCTGTACGTATGTATGTATGTATGAATGAATGAATGAATGAATGAATGAACAGAGACACAGTTTTATGTAGTGCAGATTTGAGAGAATGACGATCCTTTCATTTCTGTTGTTACCCTCATCAGTATGTTCAGAAAATGTGAAAACATCATCATTGGCTGAGTGATTGAACCACACAAATGAAACCACTGAGAACTTCTTAGTGCAAGGATAGGGAAAAAGTGTGATTTAGATGAAAACTTGGAAGATGAAATACTGTAAAATAGTGGACAAGAGATTTTCTTGGTTTATGATCAACAGACATTCTAGTGATTGCATATCAGTTAGCTGTCCGACACTTCGAAGCACCTTTTTGTAGTTAATAAGTGATTTCATAAACCCCAGTTAATTTCAGCAACGTGTGCCAAAGGCTTTATACAGAGAAAATGTAGATTCTTTTATTGTCATCCTCAAAACAGAACAACACCAAATTAATTTTGATTCAATCATAATATTTAAACTGAGTGAGTCAGGCCCAGTGGTGTACAGAACTAGTCAACAGTCACAAATGTGAGAGGCAAACAGGCAGTTTGTAGATTATTGTATGATTGCTGCTGGGAATTACACACTTCCACATATATTATTTCTCAGAAAAGACATGAAACAAGAATTATTTGATGAATGTCTCCTGTGGCAATAGTTAGTTGTGTGTCATATTTCTGATTGGACCCAACATCACTTATTTCTGCAAAGACTAAAATTTTATGTCAAAAGTGAAACCAACCAAAGACAAACCCATAGTTTTAATATTGAATGGATATTGCTCATATAAAAGAAACATGTATAGCAGGTGATTCTAATGTCATGGAAAAGAAGAGTAATTTTTATATGCCTCACACCCTACACTTTGCATTAGAGCCCTTGGATGTGGTTTTCATAATTCTGATGAAAAAGTTGTGTTTATGGAGATGCACTCATGGACGAAAATTCACCCTTTCCAAACTCTGATTTTCTATAAATATTGATATTGGAACATTTATAGTCAGATTGTATTTGAGAGCATCATCCTTGGAAGTCAATGCGAATAGGTTTCAGAAGATTGGTAACTTCAATTTCAGTCCACTTGTTTTTGGAGCAAACAGTTGGTGGCCATTCAACAGCGAACATATCCAACTCCACATATTCTCAGCAGCTGGTTGGCATGGAGCTACACTAAGCAGTGTATTGGGTGACAGGTAGTCTGTTTAGGTGAGCTGAAGACTTAGAAATGGGTGTGTCAGTGGGCTTAATTGATCACATTTGTGGTATAAGTCCACATGTTTCTAGGGCTTTCATGTAGTTCATACAGTCAGTTGGGTTTACAACGTCCAGTTATTCCAACTAAACATCGAATGTTGGTTACCATCTTTCAAGCACTGCTGAATGTGCTAAGTGTATCCAGATGGGGAAGTGGTCACTAGAGTGTAAACGCTTCATCAATTCCCACCGAGAAATAGATGTGGAAATGAGAGTGGATAATAAGAAAATGAGGCCAGAGCGATTCTGACATGCATGTTCTTCCTCTGTTAAGGAGCCTTTTTTATGCTTGTATAATGAATGATCTCAAGAGTTTAACTTCAGGGACTTGTCGTTAAGGAGCTCCATAGCACATTGTGCGTCGAAATCCCTACACACACACACACACACACACACACACACACACAGCATTCTTCTGTGCCACCACATTTCAAAGGTTTCCATTCTCTTCTTGTCTGAACTGCTTATCATCTATATTTCACTTCTGTACAAGGCTACATTCCAGGAAAAACCTTCAGAAAAGGCTTCCTAATACTTAAATTGGTATTAGATATTAACAAATTCCTCTTTTTTCAGAAATGCTTTCATTGCTGTAACCAGTCTGCATTTTATATCCTCTTACCTTGCCCATAATCAGTTATTTTATTGCTCAAATAGCAAACCTCATTGGACAAACTGCCTATTGGCTTCTGTCTCGGGTTCTGCGGCTGACGTTCATCTAATGATTTTACTGATGTTTCGCCAGCACGAGTGGCTGGCATTGTCAAAGCTTCACCCTCAATTGCCGGTGGTGAACTGGAGCCGAGCTCGCGGCCGCAGACTACATGTATCTGGTGTGCCAATCCGAGGGCTTCTCCGCGGTCATTCCCGGTGCTGTTCTCCTCTTGCTACCTGCGACGGTCATTTGCTGCAGTACGGGAAGCCAGGATCCATTTACCTTCAGGCTTTCCTCTTTCTTGTTGAAACTGTTCGCATGTTTTTGTATTTCTACAGCTTCTCTGAACAAGTGCGTGTGATAGTGCTTCTCTACAGTCAGAAATTCCATGTCGGCAAATTTTATTACATGGTCTGTCTCACTCAGTGCGTGTTCTGCCATGGCCGATTTCTCCACCTGCCCCAACCTGCAATGTCGCTTATGCTCTTTGATCCTGGTGTTAATTGATCGTCCAGTCATTCCGACATAAACTTTTCCACATGGGCATGGTATACGGTATATTCCAGCCCTTGCAAGTGGGTCCTGTTTCTCCTTCGCCGATCTAAGACACTCTTTGATCTTCCTTGTCAGTTTGAAAATCGTCTTTATGCCATGTTTGCGCAATATGTGCCAGTTCTGTCCGTCACTCTTGGAATGTATGGCAGAAAGGCCGTACCTGACATTTCTTTTTCTGATTCCTTACTTCGCCGAGTGTTTGGCTCTGTTACACTTCTAATATAATTTGTGGAGTACCCATTGCTCCTCAGACCACTTTCCAGGTGTTGTATTTCTCGTCTGAGGTGCTGCGACTCACATATTCGTCCTGCTCTCATTATGAGCGTATTAATCATGCCTCTTTTCTGGCTCGGGTGGTGGTTTGATAGTTTGTTCAGCTCTCAGTCCGTGTGTGTGTCAGTTTTCGATACATGCTGTTTCCCAGGTTTTCATGGTCCCTTGTGACCAGCACATCTAGAAATGGCAGTTTCTTGTCCTTTTCTACTTCCATGGCAAATTTTATGTTGGTATGGAGGCTGTTCAAGTGTCTTAGGAAGTCACCGAGCTGTTCTTCACCATGGCTCCACACCACGAAAGTATCATCAACATACCTGTACCACACCTTAGATTAGCAAGTCGCCAAGTCCAGTGCCTGTGCTTCGAATTGTTCCATGAAGAAGTTGGCCACCACTGGACTAAGAGGACTACCCATGGCGGCACCTTCCAATTGTTCGTAGAAATTGCCATCCCACGTGAAATAGTTCGTGGTGAGACATGCATGGAAGAGCTTTTTTTATGTCTTGAGGGAAACTGGAACCAATGTGCTCCAGAATGTCACTGAGTAGAACTTTCGTAAATAACGAAACAGCATCAAAGCTGACCAGTATTTCGTTTGGTGCAAGTTTCCGTTTCTTCAGCTTCTCAATGAAATGTCCTGAGTCCTTTGTGTATGTTTCGGTCTTCCCCACGTGTGGCTGAAGCAGAGAGGCCAAGTGTTTTGCCAGTTTATATGTCAGTGAGCCAGGAGCGCTAACAATCGATCTCAGTGGAACATTGTTCTTATGGATCTTGGGTAATCCATACAGCCGAGGTGGTAGGGCTTCTGTGTTATGCAGGTTTCTCTGTATGTCCGCCGGCAGAGAAGATGCCTTGATTAATCAATTCGTATTCCGTGTGATACGCTGCATCAGATCTGTGCTTAGTTTTCGGTACATCGTCGCATCTAATAGGTCTCGGATCTTTTGCTCATAATCTTCGGTCTTCATTACAACGGTCACATTCCCCTTATCGGCAGACAGTACCAATATACTCTTGTCGGCGTTGAGATTCTTAATGGTTTGTACCTCTTCTTTCTTCAGGTTGCAAGCTGGTGGTTTTGCTCGGCTCAGTATCCTGGCCGTTTCAGTGCGTATTTCCTCTGCCCTTTCACAAGGAAGGGTCTGAATGGTTGCTTTGGTGTTGGCAATGATGTCCTCCATAGGTATAGTTCTCAGGATGATAGCGAAATTCCCTCCTTTTTTAAGAACAGACACTTCCTCTTCGGTCAATTGTCATTCAGTGAGGTTGGCCACTGTATGTGACATGTCGGCAATCGCCTTGTCAGTCTTCTTCCAGCATCTTTCAAACTTTTTCTTCTGTCGCTCTGTGCAGCACTCAAGTTCGTTCTGCATGCTCCTGTGAGAGATGCTGTCGATCTTGTCCCAGTCGTCTCGATGCATTCTGCTACTTAGTTGATAGAAAATGTCCAGAAGTTCCTGATCCATTCTTGCCAAGTCTCTCCGTGTTGTATGAATTCGCTCACGAAGAAAAGCTCGTTGCATTCTGTCGTCCATACAATGTGCTTGGGCGGTGGTGAATAGGTGCTTACATCTCAAGAACTTTGGTGTAGCACATTCATCTCAGCACCACAACAGAAAGGCGAGAGAGGACATCAATCGCGCTTTCTTCTTCCGTCGTTGGTCAAGTCGTCAGTACAATTTGCAAATCTCCTCCCCGTAGAGGCATAATACAAAATTCTTAAGGCTTTTGTGGCCACTTGTTGACAAACTGCCTATTGGCTTCTGTCTTGGGTTCTTCGGCCGACGTTCATCTAATGATTTTACTGACGTTTCGCCAGCACGAGTGGCTGGCATTGTCAAAACTTCACCCTCCATTTCCGGTGGTGAACTGGAGCCGAGCTCGTGGCCGCAGACTATATGTACCTGGCGCACCAATGTCCGAGGGCTTCTCCGCGGTCATTTACGGTGCGGTTCTTCTCTTGCTACTTGCGACGGTCGTTCGCTGCAGTATGGGAAGCCAGGATCCATTTACCTTAAGGCTTTTCTCTTTCTTGTTGAAACTGTTCGTGTGTTTTTGTATTCTACAGCTTCTCTGAACAAGCGCATGTGATAGCGCTTTTCTTCGTGAGCGAATTCATACAACATGGAGAGACTTGGCAAGAACGTAGCAGGAACTTCTGGACATTTTCTATTGACTAAGTAGCAGAATGCATCGAGACGACTGGGACAAGATCAACAGCATGGCTCACAGGAGCATGCAGAACTAACTCGAGTGCTGCACCGAGTGACAGAAGAAAAAGTTTGAAAGGTACATATAGTCTGCGGCCGCGAGCTCAGTTCCAGTTCACCACTGGCAATGGAGGGTGCAGCTTTGACAATGCCAGCAATTCGTGCTGGCGAAACGTCAGTAAAATCATTAGATGAATGTATGCCGAAGAACCCGAGACAGAGGCCAATAGGTGGTTTGTCAACATGTGACCACAAAAGCCTTAACCATTTTGTATTAAACCTAATCTTCTCATCATCACCTGATTCAGCTCAGGTACGCTCTGTTAACTTTGTTTTGCTTTTGTTGATGTTAACCTCATATCCTCCTTTCATGACACTGCCTATTCCATTCAACTACTCTTCCAAGTCCTTTGCTGTCTCTGACAGAATTACAATGTCATCGGCAAACACCAAAGTTTTTATTTCTTCTCTTTAAACTTTAATTTCTTCATCAGGTTTTTCTTTGGTATCCTTTGCTGCTTGCTCAATGTACAGATTGAATAAATATGGATAGGCTACAACCTTATTGCACTCCCTTCTCAAACACTGCTTCCTTCTCATTTCCTGTTGTCTGGTTTCTGTACAAGTTGTTTGTAACCTTTCTGTCCCTGTATTCTATGCCTGATACCTCCAGAATTTCAAAGATTGTATTCCACTCAATATTGCCAAAAGCTTTCTGTATCTACAAATGCTGTAAACATAGGTTTCCTTTCCTTAACCTATCTTCTGAGATAAGCCAGAGGAAAGAATTGCCTCATGTGTTCCTACATTTCTCTAGAACCCAAACTGATCTTTCCTAAGTCAGCTTCTACCTGTTTTCCCATTCTTCCATGAATAATTTGTGTCAGTGTTTTGCAACTATGACTTGTTAAACTGGTAGTTTGGTAATATTCATACCTATCAGCTGATTCTTTCTTTGAAAATGAAATAATTACTTTCATCTTGCAGTCTGAGGGTATTTTGGCTGTCTCATACATCTTGTGCAGTAGGCGAAATAGTTTTGTCGTGATGGCTCTCCCAAGGCCATCAGTTATTTTTGAGAGAATGAGGTGTATTCCAGGGGCATTATTTTTGCTTAGGTCTGAGTGCTCTGTCAAATTGTTCTCGTATATCCATATTTCCCATTTCATCTTCATCTACTTCCTCTTCCCTTTCTACAATATTGCCTTCAAGTTCACCTCACTTGTATAGACCCTCTATATACTCCTTCCATTCTTCAGTTTTTCCTTCTTTGCTTAGTGCTAGTTTTCCATCTGAGCTCTTGATATTCAATACAGCTGTTTCTCTTTTCTCCAAAGGTCCCTTTACTTTTCCTTTTCTCTAGTTGTACATGCTCTTATAGGCTTACATTTGTTCTCTAGCCATTCCTGGTTAGCCATTTTGAATTTCCTGTCATTTTTTAGACATATGTATACTCTTTCATCTGCTTCATATGTTGTATTTTTATATTTCCCCCTTTCATCAGTTAAATTCAGTATCTCCTGTAATATCCCAGGATTTCTAAGAGGCTTTGTCTTTTCACCTCTTTGATTTTCTGCTGCCTTCATTATTTCATTTCTTAAAGCTGCCTATTTCATCTTCTACTGTATTCCTTTCTGCTGTTTCAATCAAGCATTGCGTAATGCTCCCTTTGAAACTCTCAACCACCTCTGGTTCTTTCAAATTATCCAGGTCCTATTTCCTTAATTTCCTACCTTTTTGCAATTTCTTCAGTTTTATATATGTATGGGTTTTCTATGGTGTTGAGTAGATGGAATAAGGTGCACGTATTGATTTCACAAAATACAAACTCTTTATTAAACATGAATGGTATCATGACATAAGATGAGTGTTAGCACAAACAGTCCAAAACAAACTAGACAAAGACCAAGAATAATACAAAAGTCATGACACATTCAGCAAAATAAAATCAGAAAAAAAAGTTTCTCCTTGACAAGTCCTTCTGTTCCATAGAAAAATACCTATTATCATATTTTGCGAACTGTGAGGTGCACTTTTTTGTTCAAAAAATTGCCTTCAAAATTCAGATGCATCTTATACTCAAAATTAATATAAAAATGTCCAGTGTTTGATTTAAAATTCCTGGCAGTTTTAAAAAGGGCCATATATTTGGTACCATGGGAAACCTCTCTCTATCCGGCAACAATGGATTCAATTAACAGCAGCATTGCACCAATGTGACAAACTTGAGTTGTGTGGATTCACAAGTTTGCTAACACTGTCTCCTTCCCACCCTGCCATCACATATGCAGAACACTGTCTGACCTATGATATATCATTGCAGTCTATGGTGCCAGAGAACTTGAACTGAAAGTGATTCATGTTATCAGTAACAGTATGATATTTTTGTTAGTAGCTAGTATCATAATGGAAAAAGTGAAAGTATTCATATGATGCGGGCTATAAATTGAAAGTAACAGCATATACGGAAGAACATGGAAACAAAACAGCTGAGTGGCTTTTCGACCCTCCACCAACAGAAAAAACTGTTCACGATTGGTGGGCTGGTAGAGAGGAAGCGAAAAAAAATGAAAGTACTGAGTATGCAATAGAGGACTGAATGTAGAATGGCCAAAACTAGAAGATGATTTATTGAAATGGATTCAAGGACATTGTCATTTTATCTTCCCATCATTATATTATTCAACACTGAAAGGAAACCAGTGTGGAAATAAGACAAAGAGTGAATATAGACGAAACTCCTCTGATATTTGATGTGCAGAGTAACAGAACTTTTGCCATGAAAGGTGCTAAAACCGTAACTATAAAAGCAAGTGAACATGAAAAAATGCACTACACTGTTGAATCATCATTTTTAAGTGCAAGACAATGCCAAAACCTTCTGAAATACCACCAGGTGGTGGTGTTCATGTACACGACAAGGGTTCAATAGGCGAGGCTGGTATGAAATTATGAATTAACAGAGTGTAGGAGAGAAGGAAAGGTCCTTTATTGAAGAAAAGTTCTCTTCTTATGCTAGATCAGTTTAGTAGTCATTTGAAAAATTCTGTGAAAGAGAAATTGTGACAGTGCTTGCTGTTATTCTTGGATGTCTTACTTCAAAATTGCCACCTCTTGATATCTTGATAAATAAACCATTAAAGTGTATATGAGAGAGGAATGCAACAAATGGATTATGCATGAGATGCAACATGAATTCACACCAAAGTGAGCTGTAAAATGACCTACAATCAAACAAGTGCATAGTCGATAAAACTGAGAAACGTTATTGATAAATCTTTCACGAAGTGCGGCATAAGCAACACTCTCGATGGCAGTGAAAACCATCTCATATGTGAAGAGGGCGATGATGATGATGATGATGATGATGATGATGGAGAGGGAGGAGGAGAAGAAGAAGAAGAAGAAGAAGAAGAAGAAAATTCAGATGGCGATTTTCAGAGATTTTAAAGTTCAGTTCGGTTTTATAAACTAGGAATTTTTTTTTTTTTTTTTGGTCTGGCTCTGCAGTCTAATAATAAAAATGGTAAAAATGTAATTTAAAAAATTGCTTAAAATTTACAGTGCCATAAAATATGGCAGTGTGATGTGTAAAAGGTGGCAAGTAGGACTAACTCATATCTCTCAAAAAAAAGAATCTTATAAAAATTCAGCATGTAACCATATTTACAATTTAATTTTCAATGTGAATGTAAAATGATCCATGGAATATGAAACTGCCTTCTTACCTACCTACCTGAAACACACAATATTCTTAGGACTTGATTTTGCATGCTCAAATTGATCTCTGCAGGTCAGTGCCGTCACAGAGGCCACCCTCCAGTGTGAAGCACAGGAGATGGAGTAGGTGGAGACATCACTAATCCCAAACATACTGCAGGCTGTAGTGGTCAGCCACAGTGAGAACAGGAAGATGTGCCATTGTTGTTACATCAGTTGTCATCTTTCTGTTCCTGCAGCATCCAAGTTGCTTAACATGCTGAATGGAGACAGTTGTTTGTCTGCCTTTAGCCAGGATAGAGAACATTTGGTCACCACACTGTAGCACCTCGTGATCTGAATATGGGCGTTGAAGAGCTGATCGTATTTTACCAAGCTCTTATGTACAAAAACGTGCTGTATGCCATGAGCTCGGGGAGGCAGCAAACAGACGTGAGCTATATGTTGTTCGACCCTGATGCTAGGAGGAAGCCTGCAGGAAGCATTCGCCATACAGTATTTCAGCTAAAGACAATTTCAAATCTTTCTTATATGGGAAAAAAAAAAAAAAAAAAAAAAAAAAAAAACCAGTAGCACTTCAGTCCAAAACGAATCATGGAACATCAGTGCCACCTTGAGTGTACAACAGCAGCATTCACTAAACTGATGGTCTAAGGGTAGTATGCTGTAGTGTGAAAGTGTTGCACACCATGCATTTTACACAATTGTTTGAAAAGATATAACTCAAACTGATGCCCCTAGTCAATAGTAATCCATGACAGGCAACTGAAACAAGCAATCCACATGTGAATGAAGGCCAAAGCAGTATATTCAGCTGTCATCATTTAAAAGTACTGCTCGAATCCACCACATTGACCGAGCGAGGTGGCACAGCGGTTAGTGCACTGGACTCGAATTCAGGATACGACGGTTCAAACCCGCGTCTGGCGCTCCTGAAATAGGTTTTCAATGATTTCCCTAAATTGCTTCGGGCAAATGCTGGGATGGTTCCTTTGAAAGGGCATGGCCGACCTCATTCCCCATCCTTGCCTAATCCAATGGGACTGATTGCCTTGCTGTTTGGTCCTCTCCCCAACAGATACTAACTGACCACTGCAATGTTCTGTCATTTGTGAATATCAGAACCCATTCAACACAGCTAGTGGACCAACTGGGTCCCAACGGACGTATTGTAATCTGCCTGTAAGCGTGTCAAATTCAACATAGCTAGTGGACCAACCGGGTCCCAATGGACGTATTGTAATCTGCTAGTAAGCATGTCGAATTTTCTCTGTTGTGGAGGAGCATGGTGCCCTATCTTGCTGCATTGGCAGATGAGACAGGCATGCCTCCACTGTCTGTAGTCAGCTTTAATACTCGGCCACACAAAGTGCTCAGTCACTAACTTTGTGGTGGGACAAACAGCAGGATGTGATAAATTACGCAGACTGTCAAAAATAGTCCTGCAGCATTTGACAGAGACCAGTGGACATAATCTGCACTGCAAGGTATCGTACCACAGGAGTAAGTTAATGTCTGGGACCTGGATATGTTCCAACTTCAGACCAGTGTCAGCATCTTCAAACAACACTGCTAACTCTTGATCTTGCTCCTGCTCTTTACCCAGTTCTCTGAAATTAATCAATGCACTAAGTGCACTGATGCACGACAGGTAATCTACAACCACACTGTTTACCCTGTTTGCATTATTGTCAGTAGTAAACTGACCAGTGTAGTCCATGTGTCTGAAATGATGGGACATGGCGTTCTTACTAAGATTGCAGGTGCACTAAAGGGTGATGGTTGGTAAAAATTGTGAGGGGACATCCCTCTATACCCTGTCTAAAGTACTTCACTGCTTCATGTAGGACTAAATGTTTATGCTTATAGGCTTACCGTAACTGTTGGTTATCAGTCAACTTACATAAAAAGGAACACAGAGGATATTAATGTCCGTTAATATTCTGTTGCAAAAGTGCACCAATAGCTGTCTCACTTGCCTGCATGGATAAATGGGCTGAGCTAGTGGGATATGTCACCTGTAAAAGTTAGTCATCCCCAGAGTCCTTCAGAGTTCTTGAACCACGGTAGCTCGTGGCACCTATTTAATATGTTCAACTCTCACTGCCACAAGTCTGATCCCAGCCTGGGTCACTGAATGTTTTAAGAATGTCAGTGATCTCAGTTGTAACTGACATTTGTCCTCATTCACAACAATACCTAACTTGTCCAATGTACCAAAGACCTGATGAAGATGTTCCTCACGTTGTTGAGTCAAAGAGGTAAAGATCAATACATCATCCAGGAAAGCAGAAACGAAATGGAATTTTAGAAGAACTGAATCAATAAAGACTGCCAGTTCTGTGCAGCATGTTTAAACTGAAGTGCTTATACAGAAATTCAAAGAAGCCAGAAGGAGTCATTATGGCCATCTTTGAAATGTCCTCCTTAGCAATAAGTATCTTTAAATAAGCTTTTTTTCAGTCTGACCCACTAAAGACCAAAGCAGCAGCCAATGAATGGGTGAAGTTCTGGATGTTTGGGATGGGTATCTCTCTGGTGTGGTTCGTGCATTCAGTGTCCTGTAGTCCTCGCACATCCTATATGTTCCCTCTTCTTCAAATGTGTTGGCAAAGCCCATGGACTATCTAAGGATGTACTATACCCTTCTTTACTAATTATCTACAGCTGTTTATGCAAACTGTAATTTAGCTGGGGCCAGTCACTGCATTTTATGGAAGACAGGTGGTTTCTCAGTAGTGATTATCCTGTGAACTGTATTTGCTTTGACATCATAGTGTCCACGAGTTGGAGAAGCATTAACCACAATTAAGCTGAGGGATTATCACTTAGTGTACAGTCACTGACCTGTAAGTGTTCCTTCAGTTCTGGTTGAATGTTGTATAGAAGAACTGGTGCAGCCACCAGTGATTCTAGTTGAGTGGTGCACTTGTGGGTGCTATGTACTGCCTCTCTGCACAATCAATTTGTATCCTTGTTGCCCATACTGATCACTGCATTTAGGTCCAATAGAGGTTGAGTAAGCATCTCATGCTAGTATTTGAATTCTCTATCATCCTTGGAGCTGTCTGAAGTTGTTCATCCTACTCCATAAGCTCTCCACAAGTTGCAGTTGAGATTGAAATTGGTGGATGAATGATGATTAATGTTGGTAATTGAGGAAATTCTTAATGATGATAGCAGATGTTTTAACTCTGCATGTTTGTTGCATCGATAATGCAAAGTCTCTTCTTGTAATGCTGGGCAGTCTCTTTTAGTGTCTATGTAACTCTTGAAGCTCATTTACTGAAGGCATTAAGGACTCTGTTTGCCAAAATGGAGATCTGTCAACAATACCTGGAATGTCTGTTTAAAAGTAGTTCTCCTCTTAAATCAACGTACAAGTGATAATGATACAGAAAACAGCCCCAACAGAAACTTTTAATGTCAGCCACCACCAAAAACCTTGTAAATGTTTTGCTGAGACTTACGCCGATGGTGCAGGTAGTGCAACCGCACGTCATTGCAGGTTAAGCATTCACAGCCCGGAGCTGTAGCAGAGTTCATGAAGTGTGAGAACTGACAGCATTTCTCAGGATCATGCTTATCTCAGAGCAAGAGGCTATTAGAAAACTTTGGTTTGTACTCTTGTTGAGAATATAGAAATGGCCACTGTGTTCGGAAGTGTGAAAAAAAACTAGTTTGGTTTACACGCATGGGGTCTAGGTGTACTTTCTTGATTCCACAATCTGTGATGCCTACTGAAGATCATGAGTAACATTTTGGTACTTGCACCGGGAGGTGCACTTGAGTGCAGCGGCACTAAAATATGAGTGGAACCAACACCAGTGCACACACTGTTGGTTGCTATTGAAACACTGAGTGAATCTGGCTTTAGACGGTCCATTATATGTAGGTGGTCATATTGAATCTTGGGAGCCAGGAGGTGTTAATATGTGGAGTGTGTGATGTCATTCACCGTATGCATTCTGGTCAGCTACCGAACACTGTGTCATAGTGCAATGTGGCTACCATAGATGTGCCTCAATGATGGCTTCTGACCAGTGAGTGTTCACGTTGTACTGCGAAAACAGTGTCGGAAATCTGTAGTTTGACATCTTGCATGAGTCCTGTATTCATAATTGAGGATACTTGAATAACATGAGGCGCTTTGCTCTCCCATACTGTCCATTTGTAAGTGGCACCAGAACTGTTAAGGGATCCTTCCACTTAATTATTACGAGTAATTTGTATGAAAAATTATTGTTCAGGTGATTTGCATAATGTGGATGGTGACAGTACTGTGGCACCAATGATAGATGTGTGATCTCCAATGTTACATAGTAATGTAGAATATTTTTCTGTGTCATTGATGACACTGAAAGTTGAAAGCACAGAGTCTGTAATGGTGAACCAAGTTTCTGGTAGTTACAGCAGAAATTGTGGAAATTTAGGTAAGATGCTGTACTGTTTGAACATTGCTGTAAATGTGTACTTATTGCACCAAGTACTTTAATCCGGGGGTGTTGTCCAACAAAACCCCACTGATCGACTGCAACATGGAAGATAACCTGGAAATCTTCATGTGTTACCCAGTCAGCTGGATTCCATAAGGGAGAAGGAACCTCAATAACCAGCATGACCAGGATGACTGGCATTGTAAGAGGTGTGGTCACAATGATGTAACTGTGCACAAAAATCTGACACCAGTCCAGGAAAACCTGTTTGTATTGGTCTCTTTTGTTCATCTTCCATAAAGAAATCCATACGACCTGAAGAAGGTAACAGGGTTGTGATATGTATCTTGACGCTGTCTGTCCAGCTGTGGCTGGTGAATGACATAGAATTGGTAATAAAGGTAATCTACATGTCCTTGTACATGAGTACATATGTATACATCTAAAAACAAAGATGATATAACTTACCAAACAAAAGCGTTGGTATGTTGATAGAGACACTAACAAACACACACACAAAATTCAAGCTTTCACAACCCATGGTTGCTTCATCAGGAAAGAGGGAGGGAGAGGGAAAGACGAAAGGATGTTGGTTCTAAGGCAGAGAGTAAGGAGTCATTCCAATCCCGGCAGCCAAAAGACTTACCTTAGGGGGAAAAAGGGACAGGTATACACTCACGAGCGCACACACACACATCTCCATCCGCACATATACAGACACAAGCAGACATATGTAAAGGGAAAGAGTTTGGGCAGAGATGTCAGTCAAGGCGGAAGTACAGAGGCAAAGATGTTGTTGTATGACAGGTGAGGTATGAGCGGCGGCAACTTGAAATTAGCGGAGGTTGAGGCCTGGCGGATAACGAGAAGAGAGGATACATTGAAGGGCAAGTTCCCATCTCCGGAGTTCAGATAGGTTGGTGTTAGTGGGAAGTATCCAGATAACCCGGACGGTGTAACACTGTGCCAAAATGTGCTGGCCGTGTACCAAGGCATGTTTAGCCACAGGGTGATCCTCATTACCAACAAACACTGTCTGCCTGTGTCCGTTCATGAGAATGGACAGTTTGTTGCTGGTCATTCCCACATAGAAAGCTTCACAGTGTAGGCAGGTCAGTTGGTAAATCACATGTGTGCTTTCACATGTGTGCTTTCACACGTGGCTCTGCCTTTGATCGTGTACACCTTCCGGGTTACAGGACTGGAGTAGGTGGTGGTGGGAGGGTGCATGGGACAGGTTCTGCACCAGGGGCGGTTATAAGGGTAGGAGCCAGAGGGTAGGGAAGGTAGTTTGGGGATTTCATAGGGATGAACCAAGAGGTTATGATGGTTAGGTGGACGGCGGAAAGACACTCTTGGTGGAGAGGGGAGGATTTCATGAAGGATGGATCTCATTTCAGGGCACAATTTGAGGAAGTTGTATCCCTGCTGGAGAGCCACATTCAGAGTCTGGTCCAGCCCTGGAAAGTATCCTGTCACAAGTTGGGCACTTTTGGGGTTGTTCTGTGGGAGGTTCTGGGTTTGAGGGGGTGAGGAAGTGGCTCTGGTTATTTGCTTCTGTACCAGGTCGGGAGGGTAGTTGCGGGATGCGAAAGCTGTTTTCAGGTTGTTGGCGTAATGGTTCAGGGATTCAGGACTGGAGCAGATTCGTTTGCCACGAAGACCTAGGCTGTAGGGAAGGGACCGTTTGATATGGAATGGGTGGTAGCTGTCATAATGGAGGTACTGTTGCTTGTTGGTGGGTTTGATGTGGACGGATGTGTGAAGCTGGCCATTGGACAGATGGAGGTCAACGTCAAGGAAAGCGGCATGGGATTTGGAGTAGGACCAGGTGAATCTGATGGAACCAAAGGAGTTGACGTTGGAGAGGAAATTCTGGAGTTCTTCTTCACTGTGAGTCCAGATCATGAAGATGTCATCAATAAATCTGTACCAAACTTTGGGTTGGCGGGCCTGGATAACCAAGAAGGCTTCCTCTATGCGACACATAAATAAGTTGGCATACGAGGGGGCCATCCTGGTACCCATGGCTGTTCCCTGTAATTGTTGGTATGTCTGGGCTTCGAAAGAGAAGAAGTTGTGAGTCAGGATGAAGCTGGCTACGGTAATGAGGAAAGAGGTTTTAGGTAGGGTGGCAGGTGATCGGCGTGAAAGGAAGTGCTCCATTGCAGCGAGGCCCTGGACATGCGGAATATTTGTATATAAAGAAGTGGCATTAATGGTTACAAGGATGGTTTCTGGGGGTAACATATTGGGTAAGGATTCCAGGCGTTCGAGAAAGTGGTTGGTGTCTTTGATGAAGGATGGGAGACTGCATGTAATGGGTTGAAGGTGTTGATCTACGTAGGCAGAGGTACGTTCTGTGGGGGCTTGGTAACCAGCTACAATGGGGCGGCCAGGATGTTTGGGTTTGTGAATTTTAGGAAGTAGGTAGAAGGTAGGGGTGTGGGGTGTCGGTGGGGTCAGGAGGTTGATGGTGTCAGGTGAAAGGTTTTGTAGGGGGCCTAAGGTTCTGAGGTTTCCTTGAAGCTCCGCCTGGACATCAGGAATGGGATTACCTTGGCAAACTTTGTATGTAGTGTTATCTGAAAGCTGACGCAGTCCCTCAGCCACATACTCCCGACAATCAAGTACCACGGTTGTGGAACCCTTGTCCGACGGAAGAATGACGATGGATCGGTCAGCCTTCAGACCACGGATAGCCTGGGCTTCAGCTGTGGTGATGTTGGGAGTAGGATTAAGGCTTTTCAAGGAGGCCCCCTACAAAACCTTTCACCTGACTCCATCAACCGCTTGACCCCGCCGACACCCTGCACCCCTACTTTCTACCTACTTCCTAAAATTCACAAACCCAAACATCACAACTTCTTCTCTTTCGAAGCCCAGACATACCAACAATTACAGGGAACAGCCATGGGTACCAGAATGGCCCCCTCGTATGCCAACTTATTTATGTGTCGCATAGAGGAAGCCTTCTTGGTACCCAGGCCTGCCAACCCAAAGTTTGGTACAGATTTATTGATGACATCTTCCTGATCTGGACTTACAGTGAAGAAGAACTCCAGAATTTCCTCTCCAACCTCAACTCCTTTGGTTCCATCAGATTCACCTGGCCCTACTCCAAATCCCATGCCACTTTCCTCGACGTTAACCTCCATCTGTCCAATGGCCAGCTTCACACATCCGTCCACATCAAACCCACCAACAAGCAACAGTACCTCCATTATGACAGCTGCCACCCATTCCATATCAAACAGTCCCTTCCCTACAGCCTAGGTCTTCATGGCAAACGAATCTGCTCCAGTCCTGAATCCCTGAACCATTACGCCAACAACCTGAAAACAGCTTTCGCATCCCACAACTACCCTCCCGACCTGGTACAGAAGCAAATAACCAGAGCCACTTCCTCATCCCCTCAAACCCAGAACCTCCCACAGAAGAACCCCAAAAGTGCCCCACTTGTGACAGGATACTTTCTGGGACTGGATCAGACTCTGAATGTGGCTCTCCAGCAGGGATACGACTTCCTCAAATCCTGCCCTGAAATTGAATGTGGCTCTCCAGCAGGGATACGACTTCCTCAAATCCTGCCCTGAAATGAGATCCATCCTTCACGAAATCCTCCCCACTCCACCAAGGGTGTCTTTCCGCCGTCCACCTAACCTTCGTAACCTCTTGGTTCACCCCTATGAAATCCCCAAACCACGTTCCCTACCCTCTGGCTCCTACCCTTGTAACCGCCCCCGGTGTAAAACCTGTCCCATGCACCCTCCCACCACCATCTACTACAGTCCTGTAACCCGGAAGGTGTACATGATCAAAGGCAGAGCCACGTGTGAAAGCACCCATGTGATTTACCAACTGACCTACCTACACTGTGACGCATTCTATGTGGGAATGACCAGCAACAAACTGTCCATTCGCATGAACGGACACAGGCAGACAGTGTTTGTTGGTAATGAGGAGCACCCTGTGGCTAAATATTCCTTGGTACATGGCCAGCACATTTTGGCACAGTGTTACACCGTCTGGATTATCTGGATACTTCCCACTAACACCAACCTATCTGAACTCCGGGGAGGAGGAGGAGATTAGTCTTTAACGTCCCGTCGACAACGAGGTCATTAGAGACGGAGCGCAAGCTCGGGTGAGGGAAGGATGGGGAAGAAAAAACCGGCCATGCCCTTTCAAAGGAACCATCCCGGCATTTGCCTGAAGCGATTTAGGGAAATTACGGAAAACCTAAATCAGGATGGCTGAACTCCGGAGATGGGAACTTGCCCTTCAATATATCCTCTCTTCCCGTTACCCACCAGGCCTCAACCTCCGCTAATTTCAAGTTGCCGTCGCTCATACCTCACCTGTCATTGAACAACATCTTTGCCTCTGTACTTCCGCCTCGACTGACATCTCTGCCCAAACTCTTTGCCTTTACATATGTCTGCTTGTGTGTGTGTGTGTGTGTGTGTGTGTGTGTGTGTGTGTGTGTGTGCGCGCGCGCGCGAGTGTATACCTGTCCCTTTTTCCCCCCTAAGGTAAGTCTTTCCGATGCCAGGATTGGAATGACTCCTTACCCTCTCCCTTAGAACCCACATCCTTTCGTCTTTCGTCTTTCCCTCTCCTTCCCTCTTTCCTGATGAAGCAACCATGGGTTGCAAAAGCTTGAATTTTGTGTGGGTGTTGGTGTTTGTTAGTGTCTCTATTAACATAACAACACTTTTGTTTGGTAAGTTACATCATCTTTGGTTTTAGATATATTTTTCCCACGTGGAATGCTTCCCTCTGTTATATTCAGTACATATGTACACTCTCTCATATTGTTCATTACATTCCACTAGCCACTAGAAACACAATCAGTACGGGCGAAAGATCCCATTAATCTTAGTATATTACTGCTCATTGTTTGGTGGTAAAGTAATACTGTGTGTGTTTTCTGAGTCCACAGGAACTGTTCAGTTATTGTGTGTCATCAGTGTGAGATTTCCTGTGGTGGTGAGTAGACAGAATAAGATGCATGGAAAACTATAGTACAAGGCATTTAAGGAGCCACTGAATTATGGAAAGAGATATGACTCCAGCATGTTGCATTATAAAAATCACTCCTGATTACACACTAATTTGCCATTTAAAAACATTACATTAATACTTATTAATCATATTATACATGAAACATAATTCACACAGAAATTTGAGGAAGTTCTTGTATAGTTTATCCAAAAAAGAATATCCTTCTGAAATATTTAGGTATATAACTGCAGAAAATGAGGTATGCAGACAATCTCCAATACATGGAGATAACTGCAGAAGTACAATCAATTAATTCTTCAAAAAATATAAGAAAAGGTGCTGTAATGATAGTTCAGTTGGGAACCTTGAATGGAACGAATCAGGAGTGATTTTTGTTGTGCAAAATTAACTGACAGCTAAAAACAAATCAAAATAAAATACCAGAACTTTTTAGTTTTTGCAGCTGAATATCCCTATAAATTGTCATTTCCGTATAAATAACGAATTGCAGAACTGTTAACCCTAGAACACTAAAGGGGGGGGGGGTATATTATTGTTACCAAACCAATGTAAATTTTTATTCAAAGGAAGTCTTAATTTATAGTTTATGTGCCAGTTAATCACAATTATGAGGTCTCCAATGGTGTGTCACATACAAAATAAGTACAAAATATCCTGTTTTACACCCTATAGTGACAATAATAGATTGGTGGGAACCATGAATTGGGACCAATTTCAGTCATAAATTTTACGAGTGTTTTATACTCTAGGGATAATGAACCAATAAATAATATCCAGTTTCATTATTTGTTTATCTAATATATTTTCTCTTAGATAAAAAGAATATTTATTCATAAAAACTGATACAATTCTCTATGCATGGAGAGCTGATTTTATACAAAAGGCATTATTTTTCACATATAATTTAAAAGTCTTGTACTAAGTGCACTTAAATAGTAATCTTTGGTAATTGTAAAACAAGTTTCAGTACAACAGAAATAAGATATAGTTGGAATAACTAGTAAAATTAAAGTTCTTCAGAAGCAATTTCTTACTTAAAATTATAAGAATATAATAATTATATTCAGTAGAATATAAAAGGAAAACACATAACATAATAATTCTGTAATATTCCAAATACATAGGTAAACCTGAGTCACAAGATGTCTTTAAACCAACACATTGGCAGTAGTTGATGGAATGTTATATTTGTATGTAAAACTGGAATTAATCTTCATGCATATACAATTCAGTTATAATACAGTGCTGCCACCTGGTCAAAAGATAATTTTTCCGAGTTAACTACACACAATATGTGTGTGGCTATAAAAATAATTTTGGACAGGATTCTTCACTGTAATTTTAGTAATTTTGTCAGTTGGACATTACATGAACAAGAATTGCTTTACATGAATTTTACAATTTGGACATTTTGAATCCAATAACAAACAGTTTGTTGGCAGTTTTTCAGTATAATTTTTTATACCTGAAGCCTGTAGTAGTGTGTACTATTCACTCCCTCAGGAAAAAATGAATACTAAGGATACAACTGCATTACTTTTATTATACATGAGTTGAAATTAGTCTCAAACTCACAAAAGAACGTAAAGCTGTAATGAAGGCATTTTGTGTTCAGTTTCAAATTTTTTCAGGAATCTGTAATCATAATTGGATTCCTTTTTAAATAAATACAAAACTCTGGAAATAAACGAAACACTTGCCAAAATCTATTCTGTCCAACAGACATAGCCAGTGGTCCCACATCAAACTGATATTTATTTATACAAATAAAAAAAAAATCTGTTGATAAATGAACATGTACAAAAATCACACACACACACACACACACACACACACACACACACACACACACACACACAGAGAGAGAGAGAGAGAGAGAGAGAGAGAGAGAGATCTGACAACTGAGCATCTATTTACACGCTGTGTAACAAATAACAAATATTTTGAATATTAAGTACAGTTTAGAACTAAGTGATGAATGTGGACAATAATCACAAAAACTTTGAAACTCAATTTCTGACTATTTTCTTGGTTATCGGCATAATAGTATGTAAGCTATCTGTTCAATGTCTTCATACTGCTAAATGTAATAAGCATGAAAAACATTACATGTACAGATACATGGCTGCTTCCAGAGCAGAGTATATGGTTATATGGTCAAAAGTATTATTTTTATTGCTGCTGAGTACAAATAAAAAATAAATTATACTACAGTTCCTATTAAGCAAGTATGAAATTTAACTACATATTTGGAAAAGTTACTAACACTTACTCATTCTCTCTGGAACGCAAAACACAGCCAACAGTACCTCTTGTAAAACAACTTACTTTTCTACAATTACGCTGCAGTATTCTGTTGATGGGCTAATGCATAACATTGTTTACCTTAATCTTGGTATTTTCATGAAACATCTTCAAAAGAAAAAAATTCAGGCTATAAAAGAACATGTTTCCCCTAGGCATGTTTGTTTGTTAACTGCAGTCATTCCTTCATCCATTCTTGTATATTCACAGCCATTAAATTTTACAGAATATCAAACATAAAGTAAGTACATGGACGGGAGGATTGTGATTTGATAGCACACACTTATAATGGCACTATAGTGGTTTTTTTTGCTGTTCTTCATACAGTTTATAATAAGTAATTTTTATAGAAATGGTCCATTTCAGTTCAAAGTGCCACGGGTTCAAAGTGTCTTATGTAAATAGAACAGGAAACATTTTAATTTTTTACAGGTAACATCTGACCATATTTTCAATAAAAATATCATTTCCACACCATGTATGGAATACAATCACAGTAAAAACACCATAGGAGCTAACTGTATTGTCACATTACAAATGCCAAGAAGGATGCAGCTAAGAAGACAGTTAATTCATAGCACCTCTGACATTCAATGACAACATTCTTGGCCTCTGTGTGACTGTCCACAGAAAAGAGGCACAATGTGAGTCAATCACTGACAATGCATATTTAGAATTCAATCTCTGTGCATCATCAGACCAACAAGTCAGCAACTCTACCATCTGACAGCTGCTATCAGCACTAGCAAGAACAGTTGCATACTTCTACTCTGGAATGCATGCAATTTAACACCTCCACAGGTCAGTTCTTCCTTGTGATATGTGAGCCACTGAGGAGGTTGTGATTCAGATTTGCAGTATTCTCCGATATCTTTTAGCTGTTCCTGTAATGATATGATTTTATATTACTACATCATCTGCCATAATAAAATGGTGAAGCAATATGACCTCCAGGTAACAAAAAAGTAAATTCTAATTTGATTTATCAATAGTCTTAAGATCTATTACAAAAATTGTTTATTTCAAAACATTCCATTACCTTTTAAAATGCATATTCCAGTAACCAAGCATACACTTTAGCTATAAAAATAGTATAGGGCTACAACAAAGCAGATTTTGGAAGTTTATTAAAATAATTAAACATGTATTTTGTGTGTATTTCTAATCTTTCAAGTGTTTATTTCAGGATATAATGGACCAGTCTGCTGCTTCTGCCCCCGTTGTGTTGGTAGATACTATCACTGGTGTCAAAAATTCAATTAAGCTGCATTTTTTTAATAAAGTAATGCTGTATAGACATAGGTTTACAACAATCAGTATTTTCTGGTTGATAAAGGGAAGGCAGTATGTTCCTTGGGATTAAATAGGTTAATTCTTCTAATTACGCTTTATTTAAGTTTTCTGAATTTCACAGATGCAACAGGAATGTCTCCATATTGATAGACAATAGAATATATGTTACTGAAAGAGACATCTTCCATCTTCAGATACTCATTAATGACTGAATCTGTCAGCTTTCACAAGAGATGACACAGATGATTTATTCTCTTGGCGAATAGCTACCATGTTTCTCTCAGTTTAATTTGGAATAATAATGAAAGCCTAACAATTTTACTTATTTGTTTTGTACTTCTTTATTTTATTCCCACAATTAATGCCTGTGTTTTTTTCAGAGTTGATTACAAGAAAATCAGTTAATTACTAGTACTAACTTTTCACGAGTTTCCCCAATTTATTTCTGTGGTTTGATGGTATGTGTTAAGCAGAGTTGTGCCGTCAGTGCACAGATGATTTGTTTTTCAGCTATTTTCAGGAGGTTCAAATGGTTCAAATGGCTCTGAGCACTATGGGACTTAACATCTGAGGTCATCAGTCCCCTAGAACTTAGAACCACTTAAACCTAACTAACCTAAGGACATCACACACATCCATGCCCGATGCAGGATTCGAATCTGCGACCGTAGCGGGCGCGCGGTTCCAGACTTTTCAGGAGGTCATGAAGTAATTATTCTCTACTTATGGGTCAATCAGTACATCTTGTGAGCTGGTTTGGGAATTTTATTATTTGATAATATGCCATACCAGTTCACACTTGTTGGGAGCACATTCACTATATTGTTAAAATGCAAGTTTTATGGTAGAGTTAATCTGTTGCTGTATTTTTTTTAAATAAGTGTCTCTAGCCTAATATACGTGTATACCACACTTCATGCTTTTATTTGTGTTACAGCTACCTTTGGTTAATGATGACCAAAAGTGTCATAAATTATTTGGGTTTCCTTAGGTCATCTCTTAAAAGCTATTTCAACAGCATCATTTCCAATTTGCAAGCCACACACAAATGTCCAGATTGCAGCTATTAAATGGTTACATGGGGATAATACAGTGGGGATGACTCAGGAGAGATCTCTCAGACCATTTTCTGGAACTACAAAATATACAGCAGGAAAAGGAAGGGAAGATAGATATTTGCCCTGCAGGCACAGTTGGAGCAAGCTAGGAGAGCTGGTGACGGTGAAGGAAGCCAGTGGTGAGGAGTTCGGTTGGGGACTGGCAGTTGATAGCAGTGCTTGCAGGAGGAGGAAGCGCTCTGACAATTTCGTTGTGGCGCCAGCAAAAGCTTTCTGCTGAGAGTTGAGGAGAAAGGAGCATCAAGATTAGGCAGGACAAAGATGTGTGCAGCAGACTCTGACCATGATTAGGAATGTTGGAAATAATACTAATGTTAGGAAGAAGAGACTACTGCTGCTAGGCAGCAGTAATGGCAGAGGTGTAAGTTCTCTGTTACAAGAGAAGTTAGTGGAGGAGTATCAGGTCACCAGCAGAGTGCTGGGTTGGATCAGGTGACTGAGGGTTTGGAGCCTCTGTGTAAGGATTTCACTTCCCAGCAGTTGGGAAGGGAGTGAGACAGGGTTGTAGCCTCTCCCCGATGTTATTCAATCTGTATATTGAGCAAGCAGTGAAAGAAACAAAAGAAAAATTTGGAGGAGGTATTAAAATCCACGGAGAAGAAATAAAAACTTTGAGATTCGCTGATGACATTATAATTCTGTCAGGGACAGCTAAGGACCTGGAAGGGCAGCTAAACGGAATGGATAGTGTCTTGAAAGGAGGATATAAGATGAACATCAACAAAAGCAAAACAAGGACAATGGGATGTAGTCAAATTAAGTCGGGTGATTCTGAGGGAATTAGATTAGGAAATGAGACACTTAAAGTAGTAAAGGAGTTTTGCTGTTTGGGGAGCAAAATAACTGATGACGGTCAAAGTAGAGAGGATATAAAATGTAGACTGGCAATGGCAAGGAAAGCATTTCTGAAGAAGAGAAATTTGTTAACATCGACTATAGATTTACGTGTCAGGAAGTCGTTTCTGAAAGTATTTGTATGGAGTGTAGCCATGTATGGAACTGAAACGTGGACGATAAATAGGTTAGACAAGAAGAGAATACAAGGTTTCGAAATGTGGTGCTACAGAAGAAAGCCGAAGATTAGATGGGTGAATCATATAACTAACGAGGAGGTATTGAATAGGATTGGGGAGAAGAGAAGTTTGTGGCACAACTTGACTAGAAGAAGGGATCGGTTGGCTGGACACGCTCTGAGGCATCAAGGGATCACCAATGTAGTACTGGAGGGCAGCGTGGAGGGTAAAAATCGTAGAGAGAGACCAAGAGATGAATACACCAAGCAGATTCAGAAGGATGTAGGTTCCAAGCAGCACAACCGGCCTCTTCTCGCCTTTGCTGTAAGGCGTGTTAATGTGGAGCTGGAGACTGCGCTGATGGCTGCTGGCCAGGCACACATCACTGTGGTTTCGGTGGGGACTATCGATAGACGGGCTACACTAGGCATGGCCTACACCTCAATAGGTTTGGTAAAGGGAGGTCGGCAGAGTTGATTAGTGAGAGTGTAATGGGTGGGTGTGGGGCCACATATGGTCAGATATTTGTTATCATAGGTACGAAAATTAGGCCTTTCTAGGATATAGCGTGACTACAGGCTCCCCTTACTTAAAAGTATCTCAACCAGCTTAGGGACTTCTGCATCTTGTATACAGAAAATAGACTGTACCATACTAGAGTTTGTGAGCACCAAAGAAATTTTCTCAGAATTACCTATTATTCATCAAAATAAGCAGTCCATTAGAAATAAAGTACACCAACTTGAAGTTGAATTACAGTCTTTGTGCAGCATGGTAGTAAGCATTATGGAGCACTGGTGTAGAGATAACGAATTGTGGCATATAGTTCTATCTGATATGAATGTGCAAGTTGCTATTATAGGTCTGCTTAAATGTTATCGTCAATCTATATCAGCGGTGGCACACATTTCAAAGCTAGAGAAGATCTGACAACAATTTGTGTAGAGACTCATTTCGAATTGTCAGTCACTAAAGTAACAAAGCTAGACAAAGCTAGATACGCATAAAAAGCTGATCATTTGTGTGTTTATCACTTACTTAGTGGCAATGTGGACACTTTCCTCAACAAATTAACTGAAGTCATGAAAAAGGGTCTCAACTCACAAAACTAGCATAATAATAGCATAACACAGGCATTGAGGGTGAAATTAGTAAGAATGCCCTAACCAATTTGAGCACTCTTGGCGTAATGCAAATGGTAAACATTGCTATGAGGGTTTCGTGAAGCTCAGCTGCAATTTTAGACAACGTATTTAGGGACACTGACAGGGAAAATTGTAAATTATTTGTAAGAGATCTTGGCATTTCGAGTAATTACTGTCAGATAGTAAAGCTAAAGACAGGCAGAGTGAAACTTGCAAAACTGCAGGCCTATGAAAGGATTTTCTCAGACTGTAACATATATACTTTTTCTAGGGCGTTGCCAAATAAACCCAGCATGAAGCATACATGGAAAACACTGTAGATGCTACATTCTCCAAACTTTGCACATATTTCTGAGGTGGAATTTCCAAAAGTTGCCTTGTTTACTGGCAGAGCTAAGTAAAATAGATGGATACTTAAATTTCTCAGTTCTTCCAAAAGCACTGCACTAATCCACAGTTCCTCGAGTGCCATCACAGGTACTGCTTGCAACAAATCTTTCAATTAGGAATTAGTATACAATACAGAAAATAAAAACAAAGTGGTGTGGGACACTATAAAACAAGAACCTGGAAAATGCAGACCAAGCACAAAACATACATTTCAAAGATGGGGATAGAATAATACGAAGTCCTCAGGAAATTGCTAATTTTGTAAATGATTACTGGTACTGTGTAGAAGTTGCAGCAAAATCTTCCTAAAACACATGTAGCACTCATAATGACTTACACAGCAAGCACAATGATGATGTTTCCCACAACGAACTTGCACTGAGGCAGACATTACAACAATTAAAAATTAAGTCAGCAGGCACAGATGAGGTTCCTGTCTCTATTCTCAAGGCATGCATAGATAGTGTACAAGCCCCATTAACAAAAATAATAAATGAATTCTGTAGTTCAAGTGTTTTCCCAGAGCGCCTAAATCATGCACAAGTGTTGCCCTCACTAAGTAAGTTAGTTAGTTAGTTAGTTAGTCAGTTACATGTTCCGTAAATCATTTTGAAGTGCTTTTTTGGCATGGTTAACTACAATTTGAATGATTCTTTTATCGAAATGATGTGGAACAAATCAGCTTACATGATATGTCTAAATGAATACTGCTAACATTAATGAACACTTTATCATTTTTCCCCACTGCAGACACCACAAAAGTGGTGCAATCATTTATTTTATAGGCATTTTCTTAAATTTGTCGAGGGCTTTTGACACTGATGACCATAAAATTCTATTGAGTTAGATAGAAATTTGAGGTATAAGAGGAGCAGCGAATTAGTGGTTTCAGCCTTACTTCGAAACCAGGTTGTAAAAGTGGAGATTGTTCACATATCTGCTGATGATAAATCTTTAGTGAAACAGTTGTCAGACAAGGAATATGTAAACACAGGTGTTCCTCAGGGTAGTATATTGGGTCTGTTTCTGTTCTTAATATATATCAATGACTTTCCAGACAGTGTAAGACATGGAGAAAAGGTTTACTTTGGTTATGACATCATCACAGTCACTGATAAAACATCAGAACTTCTACAGGATGAGGCATAATAAAGACTGATTTTTAAAAGGCTGTTAAGTAAAAATACTTTGTTAAAACTTTTTTTTAATTTCATAATCTTAAAATACATGAGAAAGTGTTTTCTGCAATAGTAAAACATCGGTTATTTTTTGAAGATAACTCTGGTAAGATGGCGTCTGTTTAGATGCACGAGTTCCTCCAGCTAGACCTTGAAGTGACTCGTCACATTTTGTAGCATTTCCAGTGGTATTTGAACATTTTCCTATCGGATCTGCTCTTTCAGAGCTTCAGTTGTTTGAGGAGGGTTATCTTAGTTAACTTTGCTTTTCACATAATCCCGCAAGAAAAAGTCACATGTTGTGAGGTCCAGTGAATGAGAGGGCCATGCAGTATCCCCATTTCGGGAGATCACATGATTTGGAAACAAATGATTGGCAATATTCACACTTACTTGAGCAATGTGGGAGGTTGCTCCATCCTGCTGGAAAAACGTCTCATTGCTCACTTCTTGGTGTGCAAGTTGTAGAGCAAAAAAGCTTTCCAACATATCCGCATACCTCTGCGAAGGCACTGTTACAGTATTGCCTAGGCCATCTTCAACAAAGTACGACCCTATGATCCCTAATGAAGACACGGTGCACCACACAGTAACTTTTGCAGAGTGCAATGGTTGCTGATGCAGTTCCCTAGGATTAACGTCACTCCAAAATCGAAAGTTCTGCTTGTTCACATAACCGGAGACATGGAAGTGGGCTTCATCGCTCATCCAAAAATGGTTTACAATGTCCTTGTCTTGATTAATCATGTCCAGAAATTCTAAGAAGAACCAGCTTCAGCTCACATAATCTGTTTCCTTAAGGGTGTGAACCATTTGGATTTTGTAGGGGTGAAAGTGCAAATCTTGGTGCAAAATTCTTTTTACTATTTTGTTTGAAATCCCAAGTGTAGCTCTGTGCCGATGGCCTAAGCAATGAGGGCTTCTCTCAGTGACAACTCTTACACATTTAATGCTTTCAGGTGTGTGCACAGTTTTTGGTCTCCCAGTTTTCTTCTTTGTCACTGACACTGTCTGCTCAAAGTTCTCAACCCACTTATTAATCGCACAGGCAGATGGCACCGGTCGATTCTGATTAATGTTGAAGTGGTTGTGGGAAGCACGACATGCTAGCTGGTACGATCTCCATTTAATAAAATGCTCTTACAGCATACGCACTATGCTGTAGGGTCCACCGCTCCATTATGACTAAATGCTATTTTGCGCCAAAAGTAACTTGACACTATCCCCTCCACCTCTTTCCGATGCAGCTCAATTCGTGTGCTTTTTAAAATAGCTTGATATTATGCCTCGCCCTGTGCTAGAGAAAGCAAATGAAACCCTCAAGGATGTTTACAATTGGCCAGTATGTAATAAATTAATGTTGAACATATAGAAAATGAACAGCATTCATTTCAGCATAAAGAGAAATAGTAACTTTGGCATTTTAAGCACATATGGTAAATCTATAGGTTGTGAAGTAAACACGAAGTCTTTAGGAATGAACATTGTCAGCTAACTTGGAGTGAACATACAAAGCAAGGCAAAGCAAAGAAAAATGTCATCAGCATGCTACACTCTTAAGGTGTTAGCATCAGTTTGTAACAGATTATGTGTTGTGATGACATACTATGCCTACATACTCTCAGTTCTTAGTTATGGGATTCTTTTCTGAGGATTGAAGGCACAAAACAGGGACACACAAGAAAACAGTTATAAGGATAATAACTGTAAGCAGTAACCGGGCTCATTGTAAACAGTTATATATATTTAAAAAAAATGGGCATTCTTACTGCACTAAGTATGTATGCCAATCTGTGCTGTGTATCAGGGAACATATTAAATACTGCACTCATACAATAGTTCTGTAAATAATCATGGAACAAGAGTCAGTTTGGAGTTACGTTTTCCCAGGGAAAACAAACAAAAAAACTCAAAACAGCATTTGTATCAGGGGATAAAATTGCGTAATAAGCTGACAAAGAAAGGGAGAAAGATTACTAAAGCACTTTTGTTTAAAAAGGCAGCTACAATGTTGTTCACAAATAATGCATATTACACCATTAAAGATTACTTAAAGGACTCTGAGTATGGATAACAATGTAAGGGGGTAACTACAGCATGTTGTCACATTTCAGTGCATGATTATGGTTCACTGCTTTCAAAAGGATCATGTCTCAAGATGTATAACACATGATGGTAATGTCTTTTGGCTTAAGTTTTTCAGGTATACAGTAGTACACATTCCTATATGGAGTCTGGAACTGAGGCACAGGGCATCTTCTCAGTGGTCATTAGTGGGTATCTTAGTGTGAAGTGTCAGTGAAGAGTGGAATTACGTTTCACATTGCACATGACTGGACACCCAGAAGTCATCAGCAGATGTCTAGAGAATTACCGAGTGAAGCAGTGCAGCTGTTAGGATACTGAACTACGTTCAGGAGGATGGAGCTACTCTGCCCAACCATCCTGATTTGGGTTTTCTGTGGGTGTCCTAGACTGCTAAGGCAAATACTGGGATGGTTCCTTAATCAGGGTCTCAGCTGACCAACTGTCCTATTCTCATAGTCTACCCTTTGCATCCTCTCTAAGCATGTTTTATATGCAGTGTGTTATATTTTGGCATATTGATTGGCAATGTATTACCTTGACAAACCCTATATCATTGTGAGATGATCCATGGTTGAGTAAAGATAAATAAATAAATATTAATAAATAAATTAATATATGCTTCTTCTTTCCCTTTTATGCATCCAGAACTAGGCTCTCTGTTGATTAATAAATCTGACTAACACTTGTTGAAGTGGAATGGGAGAAGTAATGGTTCACCCAATCTTCTTTAGATACTGAAAAATGTTCCTGGAACATACACACACATCAAATTTTTTTTGCATTATCCTGGTTCCCAGAACTCCTGTAGATAGTCCCTTTGACTCTTCAGAGATGTCACTAAACCCACCCAAAGCTGTAAGCAACCATGCATGAGCAGCGCCTATTAGATGGAGGGGGTCTGCCAGTCGATCAGCTCCAGTCATTCCACCAGAAAGGAGGTACATGGCTCGTGTTGTCTGTAGTTCAACCATGCCTAGATGGTCAATACCGCGGTTCGATTGCATCTGCATTGTTACTTTGTGCCAGGAAGGGCTCTCGACAAAGGAAGTGTCCAGGTGTGTCTGAGTGAACCAAAGCGATGTTGTTTGGACATGGAGGAGACACAGAGAGACAGAAACTGTCGATGACATGCCTTGCTCAGGCCACCCGAAGGCTACTACTGCAGTGGATGACAGCTACCTATGGATTATGGCTCAGAAGAACGCTGACAACAGTGCCACCATGTTGAACAATGCTTTTCATGCAGCCACAGGACATTGTGTTGTGACTCAAACTGTGCGCAAAAGGCTGCATGATCTGCAACTTCACTCCCGATGTCCATGCCGAGGGTGATGTCCATGCCGAGGTCCATCTTTGCAACCAAGACACCATGCAGTGCAGTACAGAGGGCCCAACAACACGCCGAATGGACCGATCAGGATTGGCATCATGTTCTCTTCACCGATGAGTGTCGCATATGCCTTCAACCATACAAGATGAATGCCTTAGCTACACTGTCCAGCAAGTGCAGCAAGGTGGAGGGTGCCTGATGTTTTCGGGTGGCATTATTCGGCGCCAACGTACGCCACTGGTGGTCAAAGAAGGCGTCGTAATGGCTGTACGATACGTGAATGCCACCCTCCGACCGATAGTGTGATCATATCAGCAGCATATTGGTGAGGCATTCGTCTTCATGGATGATTAATGTAAAAAAGCTTCCAAAATAGAAGTTTTATTGCCCAGATCGCAGTTCATGACTGGTGGGGCAATATGACCACCAGTGAGAGAAAGCATCATCTGCTTCACATGCAAGCCATCTGCCATGATGCCACCCAATCCAAATGGCTCTTCCCATGGGCGCCAGCCAGCCTCAGCGACGGCTACCTGGCTAGTAATCTGTCACTTGGAGTCCCCATCTCAAGCACCAATAATGCAGTCTCTGCATGGTCAGGGGCTACCACTGTCAGGTACTTGATGACCACCTCCCCACAGAAGGATGGCTACCATTCTGGGTTTTGGGCATACTACCTTATTAGAATGGAAGGGTGATAAGGTGGAAAGGCACAATGGTGCAACATACACAACATTGGGTGACCTTCCCTGCACAATTCACACTACTGGAAAATTTGAAAAGTGGTGGCAGGCCAAATCCAACAATGGGGACCACATACTGATTAACGAGAAGGTGTAGAGTGCTGGAAGTGAAATGGGAAACTAGAGTCCTACTGACCTACCTGTCATCATCTACAGTTTCAACTGTTGATGCCTGGCCTGAACGGGGATTTTCATCGGTCCACAAATGTTATCTGTTAAAATATGCTATTCCATCTCTTCTGTATTTTCTCTCATCTGTTCCCAAGACTGAAGAGAGAGATACAGATTTTTCAGTTTTTGAAGCAAATCATTAGAAATTTTCCTGTGATAAGTGACAGATAGGACAAGACCCTATACACAGTGAAGATTTTACAAATACACATATCTCCTGTGAAATGTGGTGCTATCAGATGTATCGCATGCTGTGGCAATGTGCCAGCTGCTTATTGACACCTAGAGCCTTTTCTACAGGCTACAAGATGCATTATTCCTAGTCGGCATATGAGTAAATTGCGGTCTACCAAAGGTTGGATGACTTGTCTGTCTGGTCTCTGGCTATGCATTTTAATGCATCCATGCTGCATTGCATCCACTTCCATTAATGCAGTCATGCATAAGAATGAAATCTGCTGGCTCACAAAATGAACTGCCTGTAATACACTTATGAAATGTTCAAGACAGACTAACTTAAAATGTATACAGGGTGTTAAAAAAAAAATGTCAAATACTTAGAGAGATGGTAGTACTCATTGGAACAAGAAAAATAAATCCTATAGACATGGGTCCAGAAATGCATACTTTCTGTGATAAACATAAGTTTACAGGAGGTATTCAATGTGGCATCCATTCATGACAATGCACCCCTCTGCCCTCTGGCATAAGGAATGATGCATCCTTTGACATATACCCAGTTGTTGTACCTGCTGGCACACACTGAAGATGTGACCCTATAGTGTCCACACATTGTTGATTAGCATGGTATAGACCAATCCCTTCAAGTGTCCCTATCAGTGGAAGTCTAGGGGATTGAGATCTGGGGAATGAGCAGGCCATGGTGCAAGGGTATATCTGTATCCCTCAGATGCTGGAAAAGTCTACTGTTCAGCTTATCAGAGGGCAGTCTGCACTGTAGATATTTTTCATCGTAGAGGGGATGGGCTTGTAGGTTATGCCCATTTAGTAAACCGTAGCAGAATATCATATCCACCATTTCACTTGTCGAATAGTAGGCTTCCATTACTAACAAGTGGTGGAAGAGAGAAAATGTAAATGTACTACACCATTTGTACATACAAACAGCGCAATAACTCTAAACACCTACGTGAATCCACATTTGGAAGAAGGCAAAATACCATGATATGTAAACAGGGTTGAAAGTACTGTACAATAAGGCACACAAACATGACAAAAAATGTAGTCTACAATGAGTTTGAACCACACAACTGACTGCAGACCACCTAATCGTAGGCAGGCCCGCCCGGTTGGCCGTGTGGTCTAAGGCACAGGTTACTGGGTGGGAAGGAGCGCCTGGTCCCCCGCACGAATCCGCCCGGCGGATGTGTGTCGAGGTCTGGTGAACCGGCCAGTCTGTGGATGGTTTTTGGCAGTTTTCCATCTGCCTCGGTGAATGTGGGCTGGTTCCCCTTATTCCGCCTCAGTTACACTATGTCGGCGGTTGCTGCGCAAACAAGTTCTCCACGTACGCGTACACCACCATTACTCTACCACGCAAACATAGGGGTTACGCTCGTCTGGTGCGAGACGTTCCCTGGGGGGTCCACCGGGGGCCGAACTGTACAATAACCCTGGGTTCGGTGTGGGGCGGCGGAGGGGTGAAGTGGACTGCGGTAGACATTGTGGGGTTGTGGACCACTGCGGCTGCGGCGGGGACGGAGCCTCTCCGTCGTTTCTCGGTCCCCGGTTAACATAGGTAGGCAGAGTACTGGGAGTAAGACATCACAGTCCTCTCCCAACACGTATGACAGAGCTCCAATGAAACAATTGTGCCACTATCCGCAACCAAGTGTTTTGCATTCCTTCCTGTAAACACTTACTTATCTCAGAAAGTATATGGTTCTAGACCCATGTCTGTTGGACTTATTTTTCTTGTTTCAACGAGAACTACCACCTCTCAAAGTATTCGATACTTTTATCTGAACATCCTGTATAGACACCAAATGTAAACATATCTTAACAGTAATACGACACCACTGATTTTATCAACAATATCAGTAGATCATCCAACAAAATGAATTATATCTGTTAGTTACAAACTTCAGTTGCTGGGTTTTACCTGAAATTTTTTTTGCTTTAGTCCTTGTGTTTCTGATTTATTTGGGACAACAAGGCAGGCCATTAATGGGATATCAATCACAAGACATCTGAACAAATGACATTTCTTTCATATCCCATTAGATGAATTAAATTATTTAATTAAATTTTCTCTCATAAAGAAAATAAATACATTTTTATGCAAGAGGTAATTCTTATTTGAGCAGAGCTCACAGTTTTGTACAGTCCAGTCACACATCACCAAATACAAGTGCAATAGTAAAACAACAGTTACAATGGACAAGTCGTTTATCATCATGACCAGTTCTGATGTTTAAACCTCTTCAGTGTGCATGATAGAATATCATAACCTAAACACAAGGTTTATGTATATAAAATATTCATGTCACTGCAAATTGAACCAAGTTTTGATGTACAAATCTTGTGTATATGCACAACATTCAATGATATATATCTGAATATAATTTTACATTAATCAAACCTAGTATGCCGATGAACTGTTTATACAGTGGACACTTCTCGTTCACTATTAATGTAATTCTACAGTTGTGGGATACCCTATTATCACCAGCAAATGAGGAACAAAATGTATGTGCAATGTGAAATTTCTTTATGCTTACCTCACAAAGTTCTTTGCAAGAAGGGCACACAAGGGCCCCTCTATGCAACCAGCCATCTACATTTATTTGAATGGGCAATTCTTGTTTTTCATGATAACAAGTATATGTGTAATTAGACACCTGCATAAAAAACAGTATGGTCAGTGAAACATATATGGTGTAATTTCATTCAATGTAAATATGTAATAGTTATTACAACATTCAATGTTGATCTGAGCTCTCTGAATGTAACAATATTGTTATGCAGTGTCTGCACAAGTAAATCCAATGTAATTATTTGGTTGTTTATTAGTGGGTGCAATCTATTTTCTACTGACTCACTTTCATTTACATTAAACAATGGAAAATCCAGTACAGAATAACCTCTTGTACCTATCTGCAACCCAGCATCTCTGCCATGTGGAGAATAGCAACTGTCCTTAGTGCACATGTCTTGCTTTCTTAATAACAGGTTTTTACAACACTGGCAGTAACTGAGTTTTTACCCTTGACTAGAGTCTGACCTCATCACTAGGTAGAGTGCTCTTTTCCTAGCACTGGATACTTAAATCCTTGGGGTTATACACCCCTCACCCTTGCTTCTGTCCAATTTTATCCTTGTCTGCTTCAGTGGAAAATAAGACTCAACGTGCTGAATGAATATGCTTCAGAAATCATTAAATTTTTTCCAACTACACTGATTTATACATTTTCCCCCAGCATCCTTCCCATAATTCCTCTCTAAACACTGTGACTAAGTCATTGTTCATAATTCTGTGATAGAAATTTTTGTTTTATGATCTGAACCTACTGGTCAACATATTTTATTATTAACGTTTCCATTTTAGTCACTCTTACCTCTGCATTAGTAATAGCACCTAAAAACAAATTGTCAATGGTCATTGCACTATATCCTTCAATTCTTGTAGGAATTTTTTCTGCAGCAAATAATCCTAACCTGGCATCAATCACTATAGGTGGTATAGATTAGTACTATGTAACAAGATCGACATTAAAATCTCCACAAGAAACGCTTCACCAATTAACTGTCACTACCTGCTTTAAGAAGCTTAAGATGTTTCCTTTGATGGCTTGTAAACTGTATATACTCATAGTTTGTATGTATTCTAATTCACTGCTGTAGTACAGCATTCTAAGAGCTGTTCAACACAATATTCATTAACCTACGACAGCACTCCTCTGTTGGGTCTTAATGGTTTTAGAGGAGTATGTTATTGGCTTGCACCCTTCAAGACGTATCTGTCTGATGTCAGTGACTTCAATGTGATATTCTGATAAGTGCAATATACCTACTGACATTCTATCCACCTTCCGTTATCTTATGTGGATGTTAGGGGCTCACCCATTTTGGGGTTCCTAATGTTTTGATGAGAGATATTAAATACATGTTCTTTAATATCTATGGCTTCAGCCTTGTTGCACTATTTCATTTTATGAGAAAATAGATATTGATGTTATTTAAACTCGTTCATTGTATAGATTACACACAGTAATTTTTCATATGTTCATATTTACTCACCAATATATGCAGTCGACCACCACGACAAAGATACTGATAACAACCTGATCCCCAATGTTGCCACTGACGGACCTGTCTACATGATCGCTCTTCCCACATCTGGTCAGTGTGTTCAAAGCATTTTGAATCAGGTCCATAACTCTCTAAGGCAAAGTTCTTCTCGGGCTCTGCAAATAGTGAGCAAGCCTATCAAAAGAAAGCTCAAGCAAATTGAAACAAAATACCCTTTCTTATACCAAATATAAAAACAATATAGATAAAAAGATTTACTCACCAAATGGTGGCAGGAGAAAACATTTAAAGGTTAGGTAAATGAGAGCTTTTGAGGCCAGTGGCTCATGCAGATGGATTAAAAGGGAAGGAAGAGGGATAAAGGAAATGGACTGGCAAGGTTTTTAGGAAAAGGGTAGAGCTCGGACAAGTCGTCCAGAACCTTAGGTTAGGAAGGCTTACCATCCAGGTTGAAAAGGAAAGACCGATAGTTGGGGACTGCACCAGATGATATTTGAAAACCTGTGAGTTTGAAAGTGGAAGATATGATGATAGTAAGCAAGCCAGAAATTACTGACAAAACATTCATGCAAGAGTTAGTAAGACTGAAAAGCTAAGTGAATTGTACGTGGAAGAGGTGGAGGCTGGGGAAAAATAGACAGTTCAGAGAATAAAAGATATGTAAAACTAAAAAGGAGTGAAGAAAGAAATCGTTACCAAGATGAAATGCTGAGACCGAATAAACTAAGATAAATTTACAGTAAGGTGGGTGGTGAGAACCAAGGACATGTTGTAACACCAGTTCTTACCTGCAGAGTTCTATGGAACTGAACTGGTGCCTAAGGAAAAAATCTAGGTGGCATGTTTAGTGAAACAGGCACCGAGGTCACGATTGTCATGTTGTAGAGCGTGCTCTGCAACAAGATATTGTGTGTTGCCAGTATATACCCTATGTGTATGTCCATTCATCCCAATTGATAACTTGGTGGTAGTCATACCAGTGTAAAAGACTGAACGGTGTTTACTTAACAGCCGGAACATGGCACATGTCGTTTCACAGGAGGCTCTCCCCAAGTTACAGGGCTGGTATAGATGCTGTTACAAGAGCGCATAGGGCAAGTCTTACAGTGGTTCTGATCACAGGGGGTAGGAGCCATACGGTAAGGAAATTGGTACAGAAGGAGCATAGGTCTGACCAAAATATTCCTGGAATCTGCAGAATTGGGGGGGGGGGGGCATAAAGCTATTCTAGGTGTGATGGGCAAAATGCCTGACAGAATGGACCTCATTTCAGGGCACGATTTTAGGAAGTCATACCCTTGTTGAAGTAGCTGATTAATACACTCAAGACCAGGATAATACTGAGTGGCATTAGCAGTACCAGGAATGGATGTGATGTCCCAGGAACTCTCCTCCTGAAATATGGTGGTGGAGTAATTATGTCCGGTGAAGGGTGAGGTGAAAATGGTGGTGTATTGCTGTAAAGAATCTGCGTCTGAACAAATACCTTGCCCCAAATGCCAAGGCTCTATGGGAGGGAACATTTGACATAGAAAGGATGGCAACTGTCAAAATGTAAATACTTTTGTTTGTTACTAGGTTTAATGTGAACAGCTGCAGCTGTAGCTGACCTTCGGTGAGGATGAGGTCAACGTAAAGGAAAGTGGGCACCGATTCGGAATAGAACAATATAAAAAACTACTGTGAGATTGTATTTAGATATTCCAAAAATTTTAACAGGTCAGCCTCAACTTGAGTCCATATGGCAAAGACATCATCAATGTATCTACACAATACCAGCAGCTGAAGGCTCATGGATTCCAGGAAGGCTCCCTCCAAGTGACCCATGGAAAGGGTTGGCATAGGAAGGAACCATCCTGGTTCACACGGCTGTGCCCCTGGTATATTTGTAAGTCTGGCTCTCAATGGTAAGATCTTTGTTTGTAAGCATTAAGGCTGATGAAGGTGAGCAGGAATGACAGTATAGGTTTGGAACCGGGTGGCCAATGGTCAAAATAATGTTCAGCAGCAGACAGACCATGTCCATAGGGGATGTTGCTGAAAGGGAGGCGGCATCAATAGTGACAAGAAAGTTGTACGATTGGAGTGGGATGGGCACAGATTTCAGATGATAGAGGAAATGGTTGGTGTCTTTAATATAGGAGTAAAGTTTTTGTACTACAGGTTGCAGGTGTTGATCAACTAAGCCAGGCATATGTTTAGTGGGTGCTCTGAAGCCAAATACTACGTGATGGCTATGATAATTGGATTTGTGGATCTTAGGAAAAAGGTAAAAGCTGAGGGTGCACGGTTTGGGTCGAGTAGGAAGTTCTGTAGATTGAGGTGTTAGTCTCTGTGAGGGGCCTGAGGTTCTAAGCGGAGACTGTAGGTCAGTCTGTATCGCAGAGATGGGATCTTGTGGGCAGATGCTGTACAGAGAGGTGTCTGATAGCTGGCATGGGAGGATAAGGATGGAGTCGTCATTTTTTAGGGAATGAAGAGCATGGAGTTCTGCAGACAGCAGGTTACAATCATGGTTTGGTTTAGCTACAGTGATGACACCTTCGCCATATGGCCTCAGAGCTGTTAAAATTTTTGGAATCTCTAAATACATTCTCTCCATTATATTTCACATAGTCCTATTCTGTATCCCATGAGACTTTCCTTGATGTTGACCTGTTCCTCACCGAGGGTCGACTACAAATTTCTGTTCACAGTAAACTTACTAACAAACAACACTACCAGGTGTACCGGTATGAAATGAGCGTTAAGATACAAATGTGTCGATAGGGAACATTTGTTGTGAATGAGCCTTAAATTTTTTTTTGTTTGGTTGGTATGGCATCTGCCAAAGATATTTAGTATACATCAAGTCATGAAACAAACAACAGCATATGTTCTCATCGTGTTAACAATGTCGAATTTTGTACCAGAAAGTGATGATTTGCAGAAAGCATTAGTTTCTTGTTTTCATTTGAAAAAAAGTGGTGCAGAGTCGCATCGAATGCTTGTCGACGCATATAGTGATCATGTTCTATCAGAAGCAACATGCAAAAGATGATTTCAAAGCCTCAGAAACAATGATTTTGATGTAAGAAATGAAGAACGTGGAAGACCACCAAAAAAGTTCGAAGACACCGAATTGCAAGCAATATTGGATGACTTTGAGAGTCAGAAGCAAATGGCAGCAATGCTAAATGTTGCACAACAAACAGTTTCTGACCGTTTGAAAGCTATGGGAAAGATCCAAAAGTGTGGAAAATGGGTACCAAATGAACTGAATGAAAGACAGATGGAAAACCGAAAAACCATTTGTCAAATTTTGCTTCAAAGACATGAAAGGAAATCAATTTTGCATCGAATTGTTACTGGCGATGAAAAATGGATTTACTTTAAGAATCCTAAACGGAAAATATCATGGGTTAATCCGGGACAACCATCAACATCGTCTGCAAAACCAGATTGATTCGGCAAGAAGACAGTGCTCTGTGTTTGGTGGGATCAGTAAGGTGTGGTGTATCATGAGCTTCTAAAACCCAGTGAAACTGTGAAAACTAATCACTACAGACAGCAAATGATTAATTAGAACTATGCATTGATCGAAAAAAAAACTGGAACGGGCCAGAGGACATGGCAAAGTAATTTTTTTACACGACAATGCACCTGCACACAAAGCAAAACTGGTTCAGGATACAATCAAAACACTTGGCAGGGAGCTGCTACTCCACCTGCCATATTCACCAGACTTGGCCCCTTCCGACTACCATTTGTTTTCATCAATTGGCTGACGAACACTTCGATTCCTACAAAGAAGTCGAAAATTGGGCATCGGATTGGTTTGCTTCAAAAGACGAACATTTCTATTGGCGTGGTGTCCACAAATTGCCAGAAAGGTCAAAATGTATAGAAAGTACTTTGAATAAAATGTTTTTACTATTCAATTCAAAATTAGTGTTTCATTTTCACAAAAAGATGCTCATTTCATACCGGTACGCCTGGTATTTATATTTTGACAGCTGCCAGTATTTCCAAATCAAATGTTCCCTTGCATACAGCCTCGGTATGTCTGACTTTTGCCCACCACACCTGTTTCCACAATATCCTGGTCAGACCCCATGTTCTCTCTGCATCCATTTCTCTACCCTAAGGCTTCTACCCCTGTAACCAGCTGCACTGTTAAGACTTGCTCCATGCACCTCTGACGCCTATACAAACCCTGTAACTTGCAAAACATATACTATCAAAGGGAGAGCCACCTGTGAAACAACACATGTCGTGTGCCAGCTGTTATGTAAACACTGTTCGGCCTCAACAATGGTACAACTATGACCAACTGATCGGTTAGGATGAATGGACATAGACACAGGGTGTATACTGGCAACACACAGTATTCTGCTGCGAAGCACACTTTACAATATGACAGTCATGACATTGGTGCCTGTTTCACAACACTTGCCATCTGAATTCTTCCCCCAGACATCAGTTTCTCAGAACTCCACAGGCGGGAACTGGTGTCATAAAATATACTTGGTTCTTACCACGCACCTAGCCTTTTTTAGTTAGCTACATCTTATATTTTCTGATCTGTCTATTTTTCCCAGCCCTCCAACTCTACCACATACAATGCCCTTAACTTCCCACTCTTACTAACTCTTGATGATTTTTTTACGTTAATCTTTGTCTCCCTTATTATCCTGTCTTACACCTTTTAAGCTCTCAGGTTTTCAAATATCATCTGGTGCAGTCCCCAGCAATCAGTATTTCCTTCTCATTCTATCCAGTAAATCTCCACAAACCCGGGTTTCTGAACAACTTTTCAGAACTCTCCCCATTTCCTACACCTTGGCAGTCCTTTTCCTTCATTCCTCTTCCTTCCCCTTCAACCCTTTTGCCAGAAGGAGTTACTAACTCTGAAAGCTTGCAAATTTTGTTAACCTTTATGTATGTTTTCCACTGCTGCTGCTTAACGAATACATTTTTTATCTGTCCAATTACATTCAAATTTCAAAAATTGGTTATATTTGTTGATGTGCAACATAAAAATGTAATACAACAAGCATTACATTACAAATGGTATGCTCAAATACCTGTCATATTTTATTTAAGATAAAATAACACAGATAACATTTACTTACGTGGATTGTTCTCTATATACTGGCAATGCGAACCTCTGACCACCACATTTTTAGACCTCCACGTAAATTCTTGTATGTATGGACAGTAATCTGCTAATGATACAGATCCACCATAGTAGGATACTCTCTCCTTGTCTACATGTGGTATGGAGTCAAAGTTCTGAAAGAAAAGAGATTTTGTAGCTTTTCTCCACCTGATCAACAATTTTATTGTTCGGTGCTGAAGATTATGATTCCTTTGATACTAGTTTACATTTAAAATTAAACTTATATTCTCATATTGTTTTGCAGTGATGCAGTTCACCTTCTAATAGCAAAAATTAAGCTTTCTGTTAGCATTATGATGTACAATCAGCTTATACAACTAACTGAAACTACTGTAATTTTTATGATCTAGGGAGATGAAATTTTTCATTCCAGGAACAATAGCTTAACTGAAAATTGTTTTTGTCAGTTTAGAGACAGCTATTGAAATGGCTAGTAGAAAAAAAACAGGTTATTCAATTAAGAGAGAAAGGAAAAATACAGCAAATGTGTAAATTTTGCCATGAATATCAATTATGCCTCTAAGTAAATTGAGTACATATGAGGTTTACCCGAAACGCCCCTGCTTTAGAAATTGACACAAAAATACTAGAAAAGGATGCTGCAATACAGAACCAACAGTGAGAAGTGAAGTCACTATAAGACCACGATCAGGAGTGTCAAAAACTGAAGGTGAAGACAGAACTGCAATGAAGGTATTTTCCCTATTATTTCATTCCTCAGTGTCCTCCATTTCCCCTTGTATATAAACTTTGGTCTCAGAGTTGGAGAACTGTTTTGCCCATCACCTGTATTGTTGTCAACAACATCAGTGTTATTGCTTTCAACATATGTGGCCTTTTTATCTATCTTATGGCTGTTGACAGTTCTCTTTTTTATCTTATTCTGTTATGTAGCAGTGATGTTTTAAATCCATAACTAAGTGAACTAGTACCTCAAAATACAAGTTTCTAATCCTCGAGTAATTTCAGTATTACAACCATCTAACGTGATACAGTTCTGCCACACTGGCTGTCACTGAATGGATGAAGGTACCTTTATATTTTGCATTCAGTGCTGCACTGTTCTGTATCTACACCTACACACTACAAACAGTTGTGAAGTGCTTCCCATTCTACCACCTATTATGGTTTCTTCCTGTCTCATTTGTGTATGGAGTGTGGGAAAACTGATTGCTTAAACACCTCAGTGTGTAATTAGTCAAATCTTATGTTTGCAGTCTCTACAGGAATGATATGTAGTGTGGTTACAGTATATTCCTAGATTTCTCACTTAAGCTTTTATAAGCAATATTTTGTGGGATAATGTCTGTCAGTTCAAGTTATCCAGCATTTCCATGATGCTCTCCCATGGATCAAGTGAAGCTTACAGCCAATTGATCCATTTTGTGTTTCCAAAAATTGTCACACATAGTTGGTTGTGACTCATTACAGTCATAGTATACTAGTTTTTGGATTTTGTGAAGTGCACTATTTTACATATCTGAACACTTCAAACACGTTGTCAGTCTTTGCACCTCTTTGAAATCTTATCTACATTTGACAGAATACTTGTGTACCTTTTTTCAGATTGTACTTCCTTGTCTATAACTGCACAATTTGAGGTAATTACTTATATTGTCTGCCAGATCATTAATATACAGCATCAACAGTGAGGCCCCAAAAGACTTGCCTGCAGCATGCCTGACGTTACTTTGTGTGACTATACATAATACCCTTGAGCCACAGCTGGAATCTGTCAAATCGTACAAAAATGTGGCTACAATACTTTGTAGGGACATGAAATGCATGATCACATAGGCTCAGTGTGGCACTGTAAGCATCTTATCATAATGGTGTCAGCTACAAATGACAAACGAATTGCAATACAATGGCTATGGTTTGAGTTGCACACTACGCCATCCATACTGTTCGATGCGCTTGGCTGCACAATTTGGTCGTCAACAGTTATGGCACTGTTAGTTAGGTAAGCCCGTCCAACAAAGCAAGATCATACCACATCGCATGGAAAAAGTCAGTTTTTAATTGTCCTGGGGCCAAAAACCTCATAAATAGCAAAAGACATCAGTTTCTAATGGTCGTGAGACTGGATGACATATTCAATATGCCGTCCACCATTTTCTGTCACAGGTTAAAATCAAGGAACAGCATGTTCCACAAAAGATCAGTGTTTTTTTCCCCTCCTTTTTTTGTGGGGGGGTGGGGCGGGTGTTCACATTCAGAATGTGTTGCCCGATGCTTGCCTGCAATTCAGTTATGTTCGCAATTGGATGGCTACACTGAGGGGAAATGGTGGCTGATAATTCTAGAAATCCTGAAGTGCCCCTGCAGCACCTGCTTCACTTGTGGAGGAGCACCATCTTACATAAAAATGATCCTATCCACACTGCTGAAGGGTCAGAATGATGATGTGTGAAAGACTCTCACAGCATTTACCAGTGATGGTACCCGAATGCCCATCTCCTTGCCCTACTATAAATGATGACACCAGCCTGCACCATACAGTTAACTTTGCGGAATGAAGTGGCACTGGTTGATGTGTGAGCAGATTTACTGTTGCACTTCTGTGTACTGACATGTCATTTGACACGGCAAGGGGCTTTGTCTGTCCATAGAATGTTCCATGGCCATTCATTGTCCATTTACTTGTGAGCATGAAATTCCACAGCCAACATTTATTCTGCTGGCAGTTCAGAAGGGAGCAACTCCTAAAGGTGGGCGAGTTTGTATAGCTAGCAATGCAGAATGTTTTGCGGGATTTTATGCACCATGCTCGCAGGCATGTCTAATGTTCGGGCAGTTCCCCACACCTGCATGTTTGGATACCACCACTCAACCCCTCCTACAATGCTGCGGCCACATCGACACATGCTGGATCAACTATTTTCCTCCCTATACCTCACCACACTTCAAGAGAACCTGTCTTTTCAAATTTTTTGGTAATGTTGTCCCAGACTGTAGCAGACATCAGACCAATACTTTTTTCATACTCTGAGTATCCGGAACTTCTGCAGAGCTACTGGCGCCCAGTCACCGTTCTTTTAAAATAGCTTCATGCGATCCTTCATGGAGACAGTCACATTGGGTATTTTGGACTCAAACTGAGGGGTAGTTGTGTGCTGCGCGTCTGTTGGAATGCATATTCAGAGGCTTATAGTGCAATCGATTGGTAAATTTTTCTTTAAACTTTTTAGTTCCATGACATTTCACCCTCCGTCAGCAACATGCTGTTCAAATTTGACATCATTCTGAGCAGTGGTTCTCTTTCTACAGCGCTTTGAAAGTGGAACACTATGGACATCCTGTATGTTGAGTTTCTCAAAGAGATATGACACTACCTCCTCTTTATCTAGTTTGCAGAACACGTGCATTTTTTCTGTTTTTTAGTTGCCCTTTTTACTTTGGTGTTCATTGTTACTACAACTGCCTCATTATCACTGATACCACTTTCAACATGGACAACCTCAAAGAAATCAGGTCCTTATTTTACACATCTAGTTCCGTTGGACTAAATGGAGGAGCAAATCTCCAAGGTCATGGAACGTGTCAGTACATGAAATTACAACATTAAAGTAATAACAGATAAAAATAAAATGTTTATGAATCCCAAAACAGACAAGCCATAAGTTTATGTGAACGCAATCAATAAAACAACACAGGAATCAGCTTAATTTTTCTGGGAACTTCTCAACAGAATAGAAGGAGTAACCCATGGGGAAACTCTTCAGTTTCAATTTGAAAGTGCATGGATTACTGCCAAGATTTTTAAATTCTTGTGATAACTTATTGAAAATGGATACAGCAGTATACTGCACACCTTTCTGCACAAGAGTCAAGGAAGTGTGATCCAAATGCAGATTGGATTTCTGCCTAGTATTAACTGAATGAAAGCTGCTAATTCTTGGAAATAAGCTGCTATCGTTAACAAGAAACAACAGTAAAATGCCCGAACCGCCCGTTTCTGAGCCAAAAATATCCTTTGAGATTGGGAAAACTTACCCCAAAATATAATACCATATGTCATAAGCAAATGAAAATAGGCAAACCAGACTAATTTTCATGTTGAACAATCACATACTTCAGATATCATTCATACAGTAAAAATGACAGTATTAAGTCTTTGAACAAGATCCTGACTGTGGGGTTTCCATGACAGTTTACTAACACATACCAATTTGAACTGTTCAGTTTCACTAATCATATGCCCATTCTGTGAAATTAAAACACCAGGTTCTGTTGAATTGTGTGTTAGAAACTGTAAAAACTGAGTCCTACTGTGATTTAGCATTAGTTTATTTTCTACAAGCCATGAACTTCTGTCATGAACTGTACTATTTGAAACAGAGCCAATGTTGCACACAACATCCTTTACTAACAAGCTAGTGTCATCAGCAAACAGAAATATTTTAGAATTACATGTAATACTAGAGGGCATATCATTTATATAAATAAAGAGCAGGAGTGGTCTCAGCAATGACCCCTGGGGCACCAACCCGTTTGACACTGCCCCCCCCCCCTCCCCCCTCAGATTCCTCTCCATAGCCACTCTCAACACTGTGAATAATGACCTTTTACTGTCTGTTGTTAAAGTAAGAGATGAACCAATTGTGACCTACTCCCTGTATTCCATAATGGTCCAACTTCTAGAAAAATATTTTCTGATCAACACAATCAAGCACCTTATTAAATCAAAAAAGATGCCTGGAATTCAAAACTTTTTGTTTAATCCATCCAGTTCCTCAACAGAGAAAAGAGAATATAGCATTTTCAGTTGTTAAACCACTTCTAAAACTGAACTGTACATTTGATAGCAAATTATGTGAAATAAAATGATCAATTATCCTTACATACACAGCCTTTTCAATAACTTTAGCAAACACTGATGACAGAGTAATATGTCTAAAATTGTCTGCATTATCCCTTTTTATAAAGCGACTTTACTATTGAGTACTTCAGTCGTACAGGGAACTGACCATTCGTAAAGGAAAAATTACAAATATGGCTAAGTACAAGGCTAACATGTGCAGCACAGTACTTTAATATTCTGCTAGATACTCCATCACATCCATGAGAATCCATAGTCTTTAGTGATTTAATTATTGACTCAATTTCCCCCTTGTCTGTATCACAGAGAAATATTTCAGACATCTATCTTGGAAAGGCATGTTCCAAGAGAGTTCATGACTCTTTATAGAAAGTAAGTTTTTATTTTCACCAGCAATGCTCAGAAAATGATGGTTAAATACTGTAAGTATATCTGACATATCAGTAACAGAAATATTTTTACTATTTATGTCATCAACCTTGTGCTACTGATTATATGTTTTTAATTTTATCCTGTGAATTAGCTATTTTATTTGTGCGCCACATACTCTTTGCCTTCCTAGTAACATTTTTAAGAACCTTACAATACTGTTTGTAATGGGCTACTGTAGCTTGATTGTGACTACTACTAACATTTTGATAAATTCCCATTTGGTCTAAATGATATCCTTATCCCACAAGTCAGCCACCCAGGCTGCCTTTTACTGGTAGTACCCTGATTAGAACGTTCTAATGGAAACTAACTTTCAAAGAGAATGAGAAATGTGTTAAGGAAAGAATTACATTTGTCATTTATGTTATCGGCACTATAAACATCTTGCCACTCTTGTTCCTTAATGAAGCTTAAAAAAATTTCTATTGCCACTGTATTAGCTTTTCTACATAGTTTATGTATATAACATTTAATTGAATAAACCTTTTAGAGTTAAAATTTGTGCAACATGATCTGAAAGGAAATTACCCTTTTACTAACAGAATACCCATCTAGTAATGAAGAATTAATAAAAATATTGTCTATGGCTGTGCTACTGTTCCCTTGCACCCTTGGGAAAACCACAGTCTGCTAAGATCATATGAGTTTAAGAGATCTACCAACATCCTTTTCCTTGCACGGTCATGTACAGAATTAATATTGAGTCACCAAATATAAATAATTTTTGGTGCTTCCTATAAAGTGAACCAAGAAGCCTCTCTAGCTTGAGCAGAATGCCCTGAAGTCAGAGTTACGAGACCTATAAATAACAACAATTACAAGTTTAGTATCATTAAATTCAACTGCCCCTGTACCACATTCAAATAACTGTTCATTGCAATGTTGTGATATGGCTACACACTCAAATGGAGTAATGTTTTTTTATGTCTATGGCCTCTCCTTGAAAAGCAGACAGCTAATCTGTATCCTCGTAAAGGAAGCCTCTGATTTGTCAAATTATTTAAGTGGTTCCTCCAATATACCAATAATGTCACTGTCCAATATCTATAAGCAGTTCACTAAATTGATCTCTAATACCTCTTATATTTTGATGAAATATGATAATTCTTCTCCACTTCGATACCCGACCTATTTGCTGCAATTAGATCTAATATATTTTCATCAATGTAGGCTTCTGAACGGTAGCCTTTGCTGCTGGGCTTTTCCACAATGCTTCATTGACACCAGACATTCTGTCAGCAGCTGGCTCAGTGACTCTGGGCCCTTCAACACCGGCACCCCTGACTTGAGTGACCACTGCCTTCACCGTCAATACAGTTCTACCACATCAAGGAAGCGGAAATCGAGATGCTACCAGAGCCCTTGTCACCAGTACCTATTATACTACTTTGTGTGGGAATGGCTGTTGTGTATGTCCACAACTATGCCACTTCTGCCCCTACTCATCGGTTCAGGCCCGCAATCTCCTTCTGCCGCCACTGGCATCGACTTCAACATCAGCCACGGATGTTTCAACAGTGCCCTGACGTCCGCATTGGTAGAGTTCGTTTTCCCCATGTGGAGAAGGATGGTATAAGCCTATATATAATACGTGGATATGCACCATAGCACCAGACCTATGGTGCACTATACTTCGAATATTCTGCCAATGGGATCTGCGCAGGCCGGCTACCAGAGGTCACTTGCGATGGCAATGATTTGTGCACAGGGCACGGCATCCACTGCGCCGTCTACCAGAGCTCTCATCTTCATAAGTGCAGTGCAGCACACACTTGCCCATATATTCCATTCATACTTATTGTCAGCACCTGCTTCTATCAGTAACTACAGTGCATGCTTCTGTTTGAGTCTATGTTCTCAACTGTTGTTTGCTTGTATGCAGAAGAAGAATAAACTTCGGTTCATTTTGGTTGTGCTATTATTTGTATCTTAAAGTATGACACAGAAAGAAATGCAGAAGATGGGAGTGAGAAGTTTAAATGAAGGAATGGTAGACTGAAGTCTAGTAGGCATTGGAAAAGGCAGAATCAGACTATGAAGTTAATGTGGGTGTAAATGTTATGAAAGGACCTCATGAAATGTCAGCATAACCCCACTGCTAGGGAGTGCACGGAAATTTGTATTATTATTATTTTTCTTTTTTTTTTTTTTTTTAGTAGTAGCTGCAATGTATGAGGAAGAGTGGAAGGAACAAGCAAGAATAAGGAGCAAACAAAGTCTGAAGAAACTGCATCTCAAATAGTTAAAAATGCACAATTGTCATCTAGGCACAATTTTTGTATTTGTATTTGTATTATTTGCTTGAGAGAAACTCAAAAATGTGGCACAGTTAAAAGATTTATTAACTTTATTTATTTATTTATTTATTTATTATAGCCTGTTAATTCCTTGTGTCTCCCCGATTCTCTTTTAGATGGAATCTGGATTCCAGGAGGTTAAAAAATGACAGCATTTGTTGGCTCTAGAGATACATTCAGCCTATCTTTCAATACCCATTTTGTGTTACATTTTGCATTGGTAGAAGCATCCTCGAGATTAGTTTGAAGCAGAAAATACTACATTATACTTTTTTCTCTTTTAGTATGAATAAACTTTTGTAACAAAGTGAAGACCACATGGATCACACACATTAAAACAATATTTTAATCAAAATACTGTAATTTGATGTGCAACAGAATTTGTCACATAAAAATGAATAAAATCTGAATCCAGTCCTACCTAGACTATGGAACATAAAGGATTTCAATAAAAATATTCAATGATACTCCAGAAATGTGTTAAAAAAAGTCTCTATTGCACAAAAGAAGGGTAAAATCAGTACAAGAGAAAAATTCTAGATTAACTATTAACTGCAGTCTGATCTCTGGTTATAGATTTCTAATAACCATACTTTCACCTCCTTTTGTTTTTGTCATCCTCTTTTAATCATCATTGATTAATCACGTGATGCAATAACTTCTATCTTTGAGACATAACAAGTTGGAATGCTTCCATCTGCTATATTTTCTACACACATGAATAACTAATTTTTTTTTTTTTTTGAAACAGTAATACTGTTGTACATGAATATGTAGTACGTCCATAAATAGTTTTACAGGAAGTTCAGTTAAAAGTTATAACTAATTGAAAATTATACTATAGAACCTAATGTAAAGACATTTTGAGTTAATAGGCATAATACGAAGTGCTGTTACCATTAATTCCAAAGGAAAAATTTAACTCTTTCTGAAAATGTACTTTAAATTACCTGAAACTAATTAACTTACAAAATAAGTATGGACCCTCATAATTTCAACTGCCTATTTTGCCACAGTGCTTGCTCGATTCTGAACTTGATCAGTGTACTTTTGCTATTCTATTTTTTCCAAATCAGATAATACCCATTATTAACTGATCAGCCCTCTAATTAAGATTCTGAATCGTTTATCATAATGTAAAATTATTTTCAAGATGAATATTGCCAACAGGGAATCATAGCAAAGTTCCATATGCTTTTATAATTTACTTACTTTCAACATTGTCCATAAACCAAAAAACTGTCCAGATTCATAGGCCATTCAAAGAAGCAGAATTTAACCTAGCCACTTTTCAAAACATCATGTAATTTCTAAGATCAACAAATATCTGTATGCCAATATTTAAACAGCTCACACCACCATAAAATCTCTAATCTCGGCATGCTCTTGAACAAGTAACATCTACATATCTGAGTCTCAGGTGAGCTAATAATAGTGTAACACCTCCGTGACAGCCCGGCTTCAGTTACAAAATGAGTAATACTTATGTCAAAAGAGGCTGCGACCCAGAAATAAAAGTAATAACTAGTACTCTGCAAGCCACTTATGGTGTGTGGCAGAGGGTACTTCTGGTACCACTATCTGATTCCCTGTTCCCCATTTCAATCAAGATGGTGCGTGCGAAAAATGACTGTCAGTGAGCCCCTGTATTAGCTCCAATTTTTTGAATCTTCTCATTGTAGTAATTTCATAAGACATCTGTGGGAGAAAATCTGACTCTTCCCAAAATGTACTCCCTCAGAATTTCAATAGTGATCCACTCTTTGATTCACAACACCTCTCTTGTAGTGTGTCTGCCACTGGAGTTTGTTGGGCATCTCTGCAATGCTCTCGTACCAATTAAATGTGTGTGTGCCAAAAAACACTGCTCTTCATGGACCTTCTCTATCCCTTCTATTAGTCTTACATGGTAAAGGTCCCAAAGAGATTAGCAATACTCAAGAATTAGTTGAACAACCGTTTGATAAGCCACTTCTTTCATGGCTGAGTCACATTTCCTTAGGACTCTTCCTAAGGATCTCAGCCTAGTATCTGCTTTTCTACTATTAGTTTCGTGAGTTCATTCCACTTAAGGTCACTCTGGATGGTTAATCCTAGATATTTTATGGTAGGTACTGTTTCCAGCAATTTGTCATTGATGGTGCAGTTGCGCAGTATTGGAGTTCTTCTCCTATGTATGTGAAATATGTTCAGGATCAACTGCCAGTCACTGCAAGTCCTTTTGCAAATTGCTACAGTCTTCTGATGATGTTACCTTCTTGCAAACCACTGCAGCATTTGACAATAGCCTTAAGGAGTTTCCAACAACTTCTATTATATCATTTATATAAACTGTAAATAGTAGCAGTCTGATCACACTTTATTGAGGTACTCCTGCAACTAACTTTGGATCTGTTGATTTTGTTCCTTTAAGAATGACACGATGAGTTCTCTCTGCGTGAAGTCTTTAATACAGTTGAAAATCTGGCCTAATACTCAGTAAGCTCATGTTTTTTTCACTAAACAGCAGTGCCTTCATGAAGTTTAGGAAAATGGCATCAACCTGAGCACTGATGTTACAGCGCTGTGGATCTCATGCAGGAACAGAGTGAGCTGAATTTTGCAAGATCCCAATTTGCAGAATCCATGATGATTTTTACGGAGGAGATTTTCATTCTCCAAAAATATCATAATACATGGGCACAACACGTGTTTCACAATTTTACAACATACTGATGTCAGTGACATATGCCTATAATTACATGTATCTGGTCTACAACCCATCTTGAAAATGGCAATGACCTGCACTTTTTTTGCAGTCACTAGGTGCCCTTCATTACTCAGTGACCTACGCTGTACTGCTGCTAATATGGAGGCAAGTTGTTTCACATCAGCTGTGTACATTTTCACAGGTATCTCATCTGGTACTGACACCTTTCCCTTACTGAGTGACTGTAGTTGCTTTCCTATTCCATGATTGCTCACCTCAATATCTACCATTTCGGTGTTCATATGATGATTGAAAGTAGGGACCAAAATATGATTCTTCTGTGATGAAGCAATTTCAGAAGACCGAAGTCAGTACTTCAGCCTTCACTCTATCATCTTCCATTTTGGTGCCAGTATGGTCCTTGAATGAATAGTTACTTTTGATCTGCTTACTGATGTTATATAAGACCACACCCTCCCTCTTAGGGTTTTCAAGTCAGATTGTTTGGAAAAACTTCACTCTAACAGCTCACAAACTGTACTGCATTTGAGTTGGATCACATGGGTCATATTATTTACTAACTCAATGACAATGTGTTTCAATTACATCGCATTGTGAATTTGCATTCAAGATGGACAACGGTGATTAACTTTGATAATGATGTACTGCTAAGATAACAATCCAATACAGCAATAGACAGTGCTGATTAGTGTGAACATACTTCTACTGTGTATCTCATATAAGTGGGATGTTTTTGCTCAATCTGAAAAACAGCGCATTATTCTGGTGAAATTATTCTACCACTAATATTGTGACTTATGTTGATTGCCCTTTTGCCACACTAGGCTATTGCTAATTATTTTGTTGAGAGTAAGTCTACTGCACTAAAACTGGATAGAAAAAACTGTAGACAATTGCAGTATGGAATGTTTCTGTTGTTACTGCTGTTGTGGTCTTCAGTCCAAAGGCTCGTTTGATACAGCTCTCCATGCTAATCTATCCTGTGCAAGCCACAGGCTCTCCGAATAACTGCTGCAACCTAAATCCCTCCTCATTAGTTACATGATCTACCCATCTAATCTTCAACATTATTCTGTAGCATAAGATTTCAAAAGCTTTTATTCTCTTTTTGTATAAACTGTTATTATCCACATTTCACTTCAATACATGGCTACATTCCAGACAAAAATCTTCACAAAAGACTTCTTAACACTTAAATCTACATTTGAAGTTAACAAATTACTCTTCTTCAGAAATGCTTTCCTAGCCATTGCCAGTCTACATTTTATATCCTCTCTACTTTGACCATCATCAGTTATTTTGTTCCCCAAATAGCAAAACTCATCTACACTCCTGGAAATGGAAAAAAGAACACATTGACACCGGTGTGTCAGACCCACCATACTTGCTCCGGACACTGCGAGAGGGCTGTACAAGCAATGATCACACGCACGGCACAGCGGACACACCAGGAACCGCGGTGTTGGCCGTCGAATGGCGCTAGCTGCGCAGCATTTGCGCACCGCCGCCGTCAGTGTCAGCCAGTTTGCCGTGGCATACGGAGCTCCATCGCAGTCTTTAACACTGGTAGCATGCCGCGACAGCGTGGACATGAACCGTATGTGCAGTTGACGGACTTTGAGCGAGGGCGTATAGTGGGCATGCGGGAGGCCGGGTGGACGTACCGCCGAATTGCTCAACACGTGGGGCGTGAGGTCTCCACAGTACATCGATGTTGTCGCCAGTGGTCGGTGGAAGGTGCACGTGCCCGTCGACCTGGGACCGGACCGCAGCGACGCACGGATGCACGCCAAGACCATAGGATCCTACGCAGTGCCGTAGGGGACCTCACCGCCACTTCCCAGCAAATTAGGGACACTGTTGCTCCTGGGGTATCGGCGAGGACCATTCGCAACCGTCTCCATGAAGCTGGGCTACGGTCCCGCACACCGTTAGGCCTTCTTCCGCTCACGCCCCAACATCGTGCAGCCCGCCTCCAGTGGTGTCGCAACAGGCATGAATGGAGGGACGAATGGAGACGTGTCGTCTTCAGCGATGAGAGTCGCTTCTGCCTTGGTGCCAATGATGGTCGTATGCGTGTTTGGTGCCGTGCAGGTGAGCGCCACAATAAGGACTGCATACGACCAAGGCACACAGGGCCAACACCCGGCCTCATGGTGTGGGGAGCGATCTCCTACACTGGCCGTACACCACTGGTGATCATCGAGGGGACACTGAATAGTGCACGGTACATCCAAACCGTCATCGAACCCATCGTTCTACCATTCCTAGACCGGCAAGGGAACTTGCTGTTCCAACAGGACAATGCACGTCCGCATGTATCCCGTGCCAGGTGTAAGTCAACTACCCTGGCCAGCAAGATCTCCGGATCTGTCCCCCACTGAGCATGTTTGGGACTGGATGAAGCGTCGTCTCACGCGGTCTGCACGTCCAGCACAAACGCTGGTCCAACTGAGGCGCCAGGTGGAAATGGCATGGCAAGCCGTTCCACAGGACTACATCCAGCATCTCTACGATCGTCTCCATGGGAGAATAGCAGCCTGCATTGCTGCGAAAGGTGGATATACACTGTACTAGTGCCGACATTGTGCATGCTCTGTTGCCTGTGTCTATGTGCCTGTGGTTCTGTCAGTGTGATCATGTGATGTATCTGACCCCAGGAATGTGTCAATAAAGTTTCCCCTTCCTGGGACAATGAATTCACGGTGTTCTTATTTCAATTTCCAGGAGTGTATTTCAATTGTCTTGTATCCCAGTCTAATTCCCTCAGCATCACCTGATTTATTTCGAATACATTCCATTATCCTCGTCTGCTTTTGTTGATGGTCATCTCATATCCTCCTTTCAAGACACTGCCCATTCCATTCAACTGCTCTTCCAAGTCCTTCGTTGTCTCTGACAGAAATACAATGTCATCAGCACATCTCAAAGTTTTTATTTCTTCTCCCTGGACTTTAATTCCTACTCTATATTTTTCTTTGGTTTCCTTTACTGCTTGCTCAATGTACATACTGAATAACATGTGGGTAGGTACAACCCTGTTTACTTCGTTCTCAAATACGGATTCCCTTCCATACCCTATGACTCATAACTGTCATCTAGTTTCTGTACAAGTTGTATATAACTTTTCAGTCTCTGTATTTTACCCCTGCTCCCTTCAGAATTTCTGAGAGAGTACTTCAGTCAACACTGTCAAAAACTTCCTCTACAAAGTCTACAAACATAGGTTTGTCTTTCCTTAACCTATCTTCTAAGATAACTCGTAAGATCAGTACTGCTTGCATGTTCCGACAATTCTCTAGAATCCCAACTTATCTTCCCCAAGGTTGGTTTCTACCAGTTTTTCCATTTTTTGGTAAAGAATTCATGTTCATATTTTGCAACCATGACTTATTAAACTGATAGTACGGTAATATTCACACCTGTCAGCACCTTCTTTCTTTGGAATTGGAATTATTGTGTTCTTCTTGAAGTCTGAGGGTATTTCGCCTGTCTCATACATCTTGCAAACCAGATGGAAGAGTCTGGTCGTGGCTGGATATCCCAAGGATATTAGTGGCGCTGAGGGAATTCATCTACTCCATGCGCCTTGTTTCGACTTAGATCTTTCAACACTCTGTCAAATTCTTCTCGCAGTATCACAGTATCACGTCCCCTTCCATTTCTGTAATACTGCCCTCAAGTTAATCTCCCTTATACAGACCCTCTAAATATTCCTTCCACCTTTCAGGTTCCCTTCTTTGCTTAGGACTGGTTTTCCATCAGTGCCCTTGATATTCATACAGCTGCTTCTCTTTTCTCCAAAAGCCTCTTTAATTTTCCTGCAGGTGGTATCAATCATCCTCCTAGTGATATAGGCTTCTAAATCCTTACATTTGTCATCTAGCCATTCCCACATAGCCATTTCACACTACCTGTAAACCTCATTTTTTTAGACATTTGTATTCACTTTTGCCAGCTTCATTGGCTGCATTTTTTATATTTTCTCATTTCACCAATTAAATTCAATATCCCTCATGTTATCCAAGGATTCCTACTAGGCCTTTTCTTTTTACCTATTTTATCCTCTGCTTCCTTCACTATTTCATCTCCCAAAACTATCCATTTGGCTTTTACTTTTCCCTTTCCCCTGTAATAGTCAATTGCGCCTCATGCCCATCTGAAACTCTCAACCATCTCTAGTTCTTTCAATTTATCCCAGTCCCATCTTCTTAATATTCAACCTTTTTGCAATTTCTTCAGATTTTTGAAGTTCATAACCAATAAATTGTGTTCAAGAGTCCACATCTACTCCTGGAAATGTCTTGCAATTTAAAATCTGCTTTGAAAATCTCTTTCTTACCATTACATAAGCAATGTGAAACCTTCATGTCTCCAGGTTTCTTCACTTATACAACCTTCTTCCATGATTCTTAAACCAAATGTTAGTGATGATTAAATTGTGCTCTGTGCAAATTTCAACCAGCTTCCTCTTTCATTCCTTGCCCCTAGTCTACATTCACCAACTATTTTTCCTTCTGTTCCTTTTCCTACTGTTTAATTCCAGTCCCCCATCACAATTAAATTTTGTCTACCTTAACTATCTGAATAAGTTCTTTTATCTCATCATGTCTTTCTTCAATCTCCTCATCTGTGAAGCTAGTCAGCATATAAACTTGTTCCTGTACCTCCATTTAAAAGAGAACTTTTAATGCTGAGCTGGGCACAGACCATTAATATTTCAAAAGTGTTGTTGAAATTTACTAATATTCAACATTACATACCATGTGGGCTTCATTATTGGATTATCCTTCTCTCACTGACAATTTTCAGCCAGTCACAACGATTGAGAGAAGAGAGACCAGCTATCAAGAGCAACAAAATAGGTGAAGTGAATTGATTACACCTTCTTGCTATTCTACCTCCACCACACAAGTGGCTTTTCTATAACAAAAGATTTGTGTATTGTGTTTGCTTAAGTGAAGCAAAGCTTGTTCTCAGCCTGAATTTTGGTTTGAACACCACACTGCTTTACAGGCATGATCCTATTGAAAGTGGTGTGCCTTTGCCTTCCTCTGATCTTTGAACAGGCAAACTCAGCTTCTTTAATATGGAAGCTGAGTCATGGTACAACTCAGCATTTTTCACATACACAACTCACTGCCAGTGGAGCAAAGAAAAATCTAGACTTATTTTTTGGAATAATTAATACCCTAAAAACTAAAGCATGTAATCTAAGGTTGGTAAATACATTATGCAACATTTACAATCTAGATTATATAGTTTATTTTTTAAGTTGATTGTGGGTGTGTCAAGTATTATTTAGCAAATATTATCAACATTATCCAACGGAAGATGCAAATGTTTCATACAGAGAATATAAATAAATAAATAAATACAGAAACAAGAGCAAGATAATTGCATAGCACTCTTTACTTACTATAACATGGTGTTATTGTGAACTTTTCCATGTATTGTGCTCTTTCTTCCCCTCTTTACAAACCCAACCCACCACTCTTTCCAATCCCTCCAGCTACCATCACTAATTCAAAAATTTATTTTACTTTGAAATAAAACTGGTATCTGTGAAAGACTGTCACATCAGTCACTATATTCAGAGAATGTGCATTTTGTTAGTGTTTTTGTCTAAGAGACAAATGTAAAGCAAATACAAATACAAATGTAGATCGATCCTTACTCATTAGAATTCAAAATCAATTACTCCAAGAAATCCCTAAATCCTGGATGTGATTGCTTCTTATTAAGTATTTTGTCATTCACAACAAAAGTTTTTCCCCAGTCACATCCCCTAGCTTCTCTTACAAAGACTTACATAAAGTACAGCAAGAATAAATTAGTTGCTGCTTCAGTGTCTATAAAGGAAAGAAACTTATGTCCTTTGGTGTACTTGTTCCACATTTCATAGAGAGGGTTAAGAAACATGACATATAATATAAAAAGAATAATTACTACTCACCATATAGCACAGATACTGAATCGCAGGTAGGCACAACAAAAAGACTTTCAGAAAGTAAGCTTTCGGCCAACAAGGCTTTCATTGGAAATAGATAACATACACGCGTGTACTCACACAAATACAACTCACACGCACATGACCACAGTCTCTGTCTGCTGAGGGGTTAAATAAGATTTATTTCTTACTACTTGTACATGAAAACTGTTGCCTGTGATGGAAGACAGCTTTTTAAATTTCTGACCATATATGAAACAGAATTCACTTGGATCAGAAAGACATAACAATATAATTAGAAGTTACATACATAAATTACAACTCTGTTGATTAAATATTTGTTACCTGATAGAGTTTAGGGAGTGTGTCCTGATGTTCCACAAGGTTGCACAATGCTACAGAGCTACGATCCTCAGTACATTCTGTTTCCAAGGGATCTCTCTTTACTTTGTTGCAGAAAGGATGTATTGATTCCCCTCTGGAAAAGAAAAATTAATATTCCTATGCATCTAGGCGTGTCAAAAACAAATAAGTTTATCTAATATGCTAAGCTATAATATAGGCATATGATATGCAGCCAAAAAATGAAATACCATTTAAACAGAGTACTACATTTAATGTGTGCTGGTATTAAAATAAGTCTTTATATAAAAGATTTAATTTTTATTACTCTTTATTGCCTCTCTTTTTTGAACAACTCATTTCCTTCATCAGACGTATTCTAATCCGCTTCCAGTTCTTCCATATATATAACACCATCAAGGACAAGGCCATTTGAGAGGTAATTAAGACAGATAATTCATCATTGTACGAGTATATGATGACAAATGCATATCAAATAAAACACACAGGTCAGTAAAGGCTGCCCAGACAATCACATCAGTACACAACGTAACACCTCTGCCCCCACCCCCACCCCGCCACCCCTCCCCCCACCTCTCCCTCTGGCAGCAATGCAGGTGTGTCCAGAACGAGATTTTCACTCTGCAGCGGTGTGCACTGAGACTCGAACTCAGGACCTTTGCCTTCCACGGGCAAATGCTGTACCAACTGAACAACTTAAGCACGACTCGTGACCTGTCCTCACAGCTTCAATTCTGCCAGTATTTCGTCTCCTACCTTCCAAACTTCACAGAAACTCTTCTGCAAAACTTGCAGAACTAGCACTCCTGGAAGAAAGGATATATATGAAACTTCATGGCAGATTAAAACTGTGTGCTGGACCGAGACTCGAACTCGGGACCTTTGCCTTCCTTTCTTCCAGCAGTGCTAGTTCTGCAAGTTTTGCAGAAGAGCTTCTGTGAAGTTTGGAAGGTAGGAGATGAGATACTGGCAGAATTGAAGCTGTGAGGACGGGTCGCGAGTCGTGCTTGGGTAGCTCAGTTGGTAAAGACTTGCCCGCGAAGGCAAAGTTCGAGTCTCGGTCCACCACACAGTTTTAATCTGCCAGGAAGTTTCAATGCAGGTGTGTGTTCTCACATGCAAACAATCATAAAGGTGCCAAATGGCATCCTGTGATAGACTGTCCCCAGCATCTTGCGCCTCTTCTTGCAATTTGGCAATGCTTCTTGCACATCCTGGAGAGCAAGTAAGTTCCCACTTCATCATGTCCTATTCATGTTGACTTGGGGAGAGGTCTGGTGATGTTGCTGGCAAGGATAGTTGTATGCCATGAACAGCCCATTAAGTCACACCAGCAATATGTGGACACACACTGCCCTGCTGAAAAGATACATACCTTCCTGTTGAAGGAATGGCATTAGTATGGGGATAATAGTATGTGAAATGCAGTGAACCACTGTTTACTTTACTCTGCAGACACACCATGGGTTGTAACTGATGGCGCTCCACACCATGAAGCCTGGGAATGGATCTGTGTTCAACCTGGAATAGGCAGATCACCAGGTGAATGCCTAAAACTCTACGCCCATCACTGGCATACAGGCAGAACCTACTTTCATTACTAAAGACAACAGAGTGACATTCCACTTTCCAGTTAACTCTTTCATGACAGCAGGGTAACCATGTTTGGTGGTGTTGTGGTGCCAGTGGTAGCCTGGCAGAAGGTACACTTGATCTTAATCATGCTGCAAGCAAACCGTTCCCAATGGTTCCCGATGACACAGTAGGTGTTTCATCCCTGGATGTCAGTCAATGGTGCTCGCTCAATGCAAAAATCTTGACACGCATCTGTACTACGCAGACATCCAGAACGTTGTCTACAGGTGTAGAAATGTTCCACAGACTGCTGTTGAAAGCAGAAACACATCACTGATACACTGTGCCCAGCATGGGCACCAATTTATCAATACATCCATCCAGATTCCTGCAGGACCACAGTGCAACCCTGTTCAAATGGTTGAAGCTGTTCAACAAGAGTATGTACTTGTCTGTGGTGCATGGTTATCCCGTAAAATGAATGTTGCTATACTCTTCACCTTTAAACTCAGCACATTTACTATCTGCAAAGTCAAAACAAAGGGTGCACAGACATGCCTCCTAAGTGCTATCTGAACAGTGATGACTGTGACAAATGAATCACAAACACTAAAACCCCTCAGTATGCACATATTCTATCCTGTTGTCACTGAACACAATTCTTGAGTGTGTTGAATTTTTTTCAGCATTGTACTTGTTTGACAAGGCCGCACACTATGAAGGAAAAGGGGTCAATGTGTGCGAAGGAGCCGAGCTTAAAGCTCAAGCAGTTAGCTGACTTAACAACCACCGAGCTTTTTCCCACCAAACAATGCCACTTGATTATTTTCTGATTTCATTCACTGTCATCTATTCCTTTACTGTTGATCACTGTTTCCTGTACATTTGCCGATTTCATTAATTTGATGCATTACTTTGTTTGAAACATCTCACTTCTCCTTCTGTTTTATGAATCCTTCATTCTGGCATCAAATATATTTTGTTTGGCTAAAAATATCAGAATGCAGTTATTGGATCTGTAAGATGGAATACAGGGGCAATTTTACAATCATAATGAAACATCACAGGGAAGTGGGAAGGATCAATCTGTGAGGATCATAATACTGAAAGAACTGGCTTTGCAAAATCTTAAGACTTGACATTGAGGGAACGTCAATGTGATTATGTTCCACAGAAAGTAAATTCTGCCTTCTGGTAGAAGGTACAATAGCACTTTTACAGGTTACTTTCTGCAGTATTGGTAGCAACATGACACAGCATCCATTGATACTTGGTAGTCTCCGGGAGAATTGTTCTGTAACATCAAAGAATCATTGGCCCGCTCAGAGCACTCTGTTTAACAGTATGCCTACAAGAGTTTTATGACTCAAACCTATCGCCAGATCACAATGACATCTCTTCTTGTTATAGGTTTCTACGAAGAATGGACCACCATACACTTTAAAACTTTTTGTCATCTGATCACAAGTATGCTCATGGAGAGCAAGAGATTTGGAGCAAGAAGTTGACCAAATGTGTGTAACAGACTACTATGTGAGATAGCTGTAGGAAAATCTTCAAACAATAAGTCGTGAAGGTCAGATGATAGTTGCTTACAAGGCCTAGGCCTCAGATGACTGATAGGACACATTCCGAGACATCAGGGGGGTCACAAATTTAGTATTGGATAGAAGTGTGTCCAGTAAACATATAGAGGGAGACCAAGACACGAATACAGTAAGCAGATTCAGAAGGATTTAGGTTGCAGCAGTTATTCAGAGCTGCTCAGTTTTGGCAGGTTGCTTGCGCACAACCTAAGATGAAAGAGTAAGATATTTTCATTCGACATCCTCCCACCATCCCCTTCTGTTTTTGACAAAACCTACCCCTAAAGTTCATGATGCCCAATCAACAGGATCAATAGAGAATTGAAAACTGAGCTTTTCTTATCAACATGTATAGGGTCTGCAAATTCTTATTTTCCTTGAAATTGACGATAGAAACTTTTCCAACAGCCACTTATGTACACACAAGGTAAGAGCTGTTCAACAAAGGCACCGCTGGTGTACCGACCAAGGTGTCTGGCTGCAGAACGGAAGACCTGTGTTCGATCCCCAATTGCGTTTTGCAGATTTTTCTTTTATTTGTATTTTTTTCTGTTTCAAAATTGGCAGGCATAGGAGGGTCAATATGTTAAGTAAATCAATAGGGAATAATAACAAGGTAGGTAAATAAATTTCTCCTAGAACTTGGATTACTAAAGAATTAAAATTTAACCCTGGTCGATTGACAATGTCACTTTCCCTCACTCTCTACAGTAGTTGTAATATAAACATTTGAATCAAATATACTTGTAGTACCAAGAACATTTTATGAAGGCAATCTTCTATACCTACGTCATTCCTTTCAAAGATTTGAAGGAAAACAAACTTTGTTTACATTTAAAAATATTTATTTTATAGAAATTAAATTTGATGCATACCATGCATATTAAAAAATTATCTGAAAAATAGGTGCTGAAAGTTGATCATGAATCATGCTGTGAATCATTATTGCATCCACTCAGTTGCACAATTTGAGCTGTGTTCCCAGAAGCAAACTGTAAGTTTGAAGCCTTGAAATAATGTTTTTAATTTGGCGATAAAAATAAACATCATATGGCTAGCACACAGGTGTGTTTGTTTGGCAGTATTACTTCTACTGTGCAAGACAGTTGACCATAGTCATCTATAAATATGGCATCGCACACTATGGTTTTAGTTTGTCCACCTCAAGAATCCATTACTGAGACAAAACTTGCTATCAGCAATGAACGGTTTTAAAATGCTCTCAAGATATATTTTGTAACTCCCATTATTCTATTTCCCAAATTTGTAGCAAGTTAAGTTTTTTTAATAAGTTTGATAAACAATTGACCTCTTCTACATGCTGAGGGCCAAATTAATCATTAGTTTCTTGCAAGCAGGGAAAACTTTAAGCAACAATTTTCCAGATGCTGTGATGCAATACTGCACTGTGTATGAATGCTTTATTTTATGTACATTACCATCTGCAACATGGGTTAGTTTTTCTACCTTATGCAATAATATGCTCATCTTCACACCAATCTTACTTGGAATTGTTTCCATACAAGAAGGCTTGAAATTTTAATTCTTCACTAATCCAAGTTGTTCAAGAAACTTATTTGCCTTCTTTGTTATAGACTTACTTACATTATTCACCCACATGTTCCAACCCGTTTCAATGTACAAAAAATTGTAGAATGTAAATGGTAATCATGTATAGGTTTTCTATTTCCCAGCAAGATGTTTCCCACCAAGATGATTTGGTGATTACACCAGTGGCACTTTTCTTTAACAGCACACACCTTATAGATAAATTGGCAGCAGTTGAAAAAGTTTATTTCCTCAATTCCTAGAAAAATATGCATTTGCAGAACCCATATTTGATGATGAAAAATGTTAAGTTTTCAATTATCTACTGATCCCATCAATTCTGAGTTGACTGTGTGTCTTGAACTTTAGTGCTTGTTTTCTCAAAAATGGGAGGAGGGAGGGGAGCATGGAATTTCGAACCAAAATCCCTCACAGTCTTTATTTCAGGTTGTACACAAGCAACTTGTCAAATATGAGCCAAAATTGGTTGGCCATGTCTGAGGCCTTCACCTCACTTGTGAAAACTGTACAAGGACTTAAAATGACGTTTAAAAGTTTCAAACACGTGAATTGTTTTTTTACACTCACAAATATTACGGAACAAACAGGAATTATTGAAACTATAGGTAGTTGAAGTGATTTATTAAATACAAGGATCCAGATGTTACAATAACAAAACTATGATGATGAAACCACCATCTTACATTTCTGTGTAGTCCAAACTAAATGCAGAATTGAGGAAAATGTTAACCCCCCCCCCCCCAAATACGAGCAAAAAAACCATGTACTTGGCTTATCTGATAAAAAATCGCAATCCTTTCCACTACTTTGTACAAAATCTGTCCAAGTGAAGGAAATTAAATGTACCATACAATGTTTATGCAATAATTTGTGGTAATGAATTTCGCCAGTTCTTAAAAAATCACAGATGTGTAAGAACAAGTAAAAATTTATCAAAAAATTGAAATTGGTATCTAGGTACACAGTAATCAAGCTGCTTTCTGACGCGTTACAACTACAAATTATACATTCAAAACATGCGTTTTTGAGAAATCATCCTTTGTGCTCACCCAGAAAAAAATCAAATATTGAGGAACATGTTCAATTAAACCAAAAACATCACAGCAGCTAAGTGGTTAAACCATAAGCATAAATGCAGACATCTGCTTAATGACATACTTTATCACCACTGCTGTTATTGTTTAATGCTTTTCTTATGAGATGCACTTCATATCCTCACCACTGTTAAAGTGTTACTTTAGTCTTGATGAGAGAAACAGAGGTGTGAAAAAATGAGTTTACTTCCCCAGTCGATGTTACCAGCTTATTAGAAGTCGGCTCAGTGAATTTCTGTACACTGTGTAAAATGTAAATTCGAAAGAAAGATCAGGCGCTACAGTTTCACTTCATGCACTCTATCACTGCTGCTAATCTTTACAATCTACAGTGTGTGGTGCAAAGTACATATATGAGTGGTTTATGTAGGCGTTGGAACTGTATCATGTCAGATTTGAACACAAAAGTCTCTAAAATGTGCAATCGCAGAATCCTTGTTCTATTTTCATGTGACATCTCTGTCACAGAACATCATCTGCACAAGAAGTATATTTCCAGCATTTCACAGAATGCTTTCATCCCTACTTGCATTTCCTTCACAGAAGGGCCACTCCCCCTCTTCACACATCCAGTAGGCGAACTCATTTTGTGAGTGTTAGTGTGGTGTGGTGGCTGTGCTGACTATTGGGAGACTTTAACAAGTCACCAGCTAATAGCAGTTCACTAGCCAAAAATGGGTGATGTTTCCTTGATTATGACCGAGCATATTCTTCGAGACTAAGTGTTCGAATTTAAAAGGTTGACGGTTGATACTGTTGCTGAATACGGTACATCAGAAATACATGCAAAAAGATGAGACTGGCACAACAAAAGGTGGTGGCTGGGCCTCTTCATCACGTATTGGCTCGGTCCAGAACATTTCGCTTCAACTGTCTTGTTTTTCCATTACCGCTGCAACCTGTATCGTAACTGCACAGTGAAGCTAAATGTTGCAAGTTGTGTTGGCAAGCAATCCTCTCTCACGTCTTCCATCTCTACAATGGCTTAAAATATTCCCGTAATTCCACCACCATCCGTGGTGTGAACCACTTGTCTTTTGAGCCACTTACAATGTGTTCAGTCACATCAAATGACCACAGGAAGAAAAAAGGACAAAGTCAAGGAAGATGTCAAGTAAGAATTTAAAATTGAGGTAAATCTTCCTAGAAAGAAATGTAAAATTGGGGAATTTTTAGCATTGGTCTTATAGATTTTTCACAGGGGCTACATATTTATGAAAAAAGCAATGGGCTGGAAGCAAAGAAGGATTTAAACAGGAATATGAACTGATATTGTTTGCGGACCTGAATGAGATGCAAAGCAATTAGAATTATGATGAAGACTATGGTTACAAAGATATATGAATCATAAGCCAACTGAAATTGTTTTGAATGGGACACAGGAGTAGAAGCTGTTATATAATTCAGACTGACCTTGCAGACCTCTTGTCCATCCATTCCTTGCAGCTCTCAAGAGCAAATTCACAGCCGAATCCTCGACCCCAGTTTAATAGCTGTGCCACACTGTAGTTAGCTCGGTACCAACCTGTATCTTCCATCAGTGCCAGAGTGATGCGAGAATACACAGGATTCTGTGTATGTGTACCAGTCATTGCTTCATTCTGTTGAAATATTACAGAAAAATTACTTAAAATGATAATCAGGGGAACAAACGTAGAGGAGTAAAAGAAAAGACATACTTAAGAGAAGAAGTGAGCAATTACTAAATCCTCAGTTACTAAAATCTACCAAAACTAATCATCAGAGGCAGGACCTTTCTTGAGGTAAGTTGTTGATCAGAAATAACAAAGTAGTAGCAACAGTACGCAAAACTAAACAAACTTTCTTCTGCTTCAAATAATGCATTGTAATGTGCAGTCTCTGTCAAACAATTGACAAGAATTAGAAATAATACTAGGTTCTGACCTAAATGCTGATGTTATCTGCATAACAGAGCACTGAGTAGAAAAAAAGTCAATAGAAACAGTAAAAATCCCCAGTTTTCTTCTATGTAGTTCAGTTTGCATACTGTTTCTTATAGACATACACTCGATTATTGTGTCAGTAGCTGTACAATCATTGCAGTTGACTTCCATGCAGAAGACCCGGGTTTGATTTCTGGTACTGCCACGGATGTTTCCTTGGTGGGAGGATTGGTATAGGGTGCGCTCAGCTTCACGATGCCAACTGAGGAGCTACTTGACTGAACAGAAGCAGATCTATATCACGAAAACTGGCAATGGCCGAGAAAGCAGTGCGCCAAGCCCCTCCATGCCACATGCAATTACACCATTGATGAAGGATGACACGGTCGTCGGTCAATACTGATGAACCTACTGGGGCCTGTGAATGGAGTTTACATTTAGTTGGTAACTGCACATTATACAGACCTCTGGTAGAGACTTTAAAGGGAAAGAAGGCCACTTTTGCTGACTTTAACATTGATTTTTTGAAATCGTCAAGTTGCAGAGATGAATTACTATATGACAGGGAGTTCCAATTTAATACTCATAGTAAATACAATAACAGAAATCTCTATGAACTGTAAAACTGCAAGAGGCCATTTTTTTTAATTCAAGGAACCTACTTCCATGCAATAATAAAATGCCTTGTGGAAATAGTAAAACAGTAAATAAGGGGTACAGACATGAGGTTCAGTTGGTAACCTTTAAATTATGTTCAGAAGAAGGGCCACTCATCAAAATGACGGAGTGCAGGCATCCCAGTGATTGTAATGTAACAGGCTTCTGCTTCTTGTTATGATGGGAAATACAAGATGAAGTGTTCAATGAAACAGATGTAAACAGAATGTTCAATAGCTTTCATGGAACATGTAATTATTATTTTGAAATGGCCTTCCCACTTAAGCACTGCAGATTAAAACCAACTGGAAACAAAAAATGGATTACAGCTGGTATAAAAATATTCATAACAAAGAAATATTTCTCTACTCATACAAAAAAACAAAGTAAAGTAATATCTATCACAAAGTTATTAAGGATGCAAAAAAGAGGGGTAAGTTACTCATGACAATTAACACACATGGGAGACAGAATGCAGGGACTCCGCTCATGGATTCCGTGTCCACATTCACCGCCTAGAGGGTCCATTGTACAGCGGAAAGATGTGTCAAAACACACACATCGAAAACATCTCATGGGCATCAGTACGTACAGCTTCAGATCACACTGATAACGCATAACTTTGACCTTTTCCAGGAGGATATTGCCCTCAAATGCCAGAATAAAGGTGCCGGTATCAATGCAATTATCCTTACAGCCTTTCTCAACATGTAGATCAAAATGAATGCCCCATCCTTCAAGATTGGCCCAGAGTTCCTCATCAGTTTGAAGGATGAGGTCTCTTTGAAAAATGACTTCCTGAACCACTCTATGAAAAATGACTCCCTGAATCATATTCAAATACTGGTGTGGAGTAATGGACACCGGGATGTCGCCATGACGGTCACAGGCACGAATGGCTGCAGACTGGGTGGCAAAAGTAGTTTTAATCAATAGTGATCCCAACCACATATTACATTTCACCAAATTTGTCTTAAATAGTTTCCATAAAAATAATGGCTGTGGCACTGAATTTGTCCACATCTAGTCCTGGGGCAGACCAGGTAATGGGGAAAGGAATTTGTGCTCCTCCCAGGGTACAGCCAGAGAAGGGGAGGCCACAAGGTCATATGAAGCACAATTAAATGATTCATTACCAACTAAAGAGATGGCCTTAGAGAAAGGGCCAGTTTTTTTGAAGCTTCACAAGCTTTATGTGCAAAACATCTGCCCTGACATCACCCACTCCAGTTAGGGACTCTACCCACAAGTGGCACCCAGCAAAAGCAAGGCCTGTCTGGTTTGGTGGCCACTGTCAGGAGTTCCAATGCTCCAGAATGACAAGCAACCACTCCTAAATACACACAAGGAAAGTATTTGCTCAGGTGTCAGAAGTGTGTTCCTTGTGTTTTTAGGGGGCTCAACCAAGAGGGTATACGGACCCCACCATACAGACTGGCTCCCATGCTATCTAGCATTAAAGGACCACGGTGTCTAGGAAAAGATGGAAGAGGCAGTAAGGCCTTGTGCCAAAGACGTTAAGTGAGATGTTCTTCCCCCGTTACCTCATACTACAGAGAGAAGGGGAGGACACACCCCAAACGGGACCAAAAATGCCAGAAAAACTGAAAAATAAAAGCAAGAGGAACAAAAACCAGAAGGAATACCCGAAATCAGGAGGATAGCCAAGCTGATGCAAGTGAAGACACACAGAGAGGAAAGAGGGGGCAGAGGGGAAGGAGCAGGGACTGGGAGGGAGGTGGGGAGAGGGGGGCATGGGGAAGGGAATGCAGCCCCAAAAGGAAGAAAGGACCACAACAGCTCGGGGCCCTACGAGCACCACGCACGAACTTGCTTAAGAGCCACGAGACCCCTGGAGGTGGAGGGGGAGAGGGATTTTCCATATATCTATTACAAAAGCAGCTTTGTAACAACAGCACACATAAGAATCCTCCAATGAAATTATTGTAAATCATATACCTCAAACAGTCTCTTCTCCCAGTGTGTGAGAGCAGTACCTTCTTCACCCTGGTCCTCCAGTTCTGCACCTTCTAAATCATCACAGCCAAAATGCAACCGAACTTCTTTGGCAACTCTGGGAGTTACCATAACCTGCAACTCACGCTTCACTCTACCACCGTGCACAAGCCAATCCTCTCGGGTGATATTGCGAATTACTCTGTCACTCCATTGTCTTGCCTGTAACCTGAAAGTACAAAACAGTTTTAATGGCATTTCAATGCAGCAGCTTACTTGAATACCACTGCAAGCATTAAAATTGTAGTTTCAACATCATCAAGATCTACAAAATGGATTTTTCGAAATTGAAGTCAAAATGTCACTTTCTATTAAATTTCTGCACTTCTTCAAATTCATAAAACTTAATATCTACAGTTACTTGTTAACTACAAACCATTTTCACACTTTATCATTGCAGTAATTCACTGGGGAGTTATGCAGTTTTTTTCTGACACGTTCTATAGACAAAATGCAAAAACTGTACCACATGATACACAAACTCTCTTGTTTATCAAAAATATACTGTCAAGAATGAGTGTCCTCCTCTCCCTTTCCTAACGAGTATCTCGGGCAATACCAATCCACAGAAGAATTTGGTCTGTATGGACGAGCTCATTTTCCTAAATGTCTAAAGGCTATTGCAAATGCTGCCTGTAGGATTGGAACTACTACAATTACAAGCAACATTGGCATGAGAAACTGCTAAGTTGCTGATACTTTTAAGACCTACAAGCTGTAAAAATTATTAATAAAAATTTTACAAGAAGAAAACCAATGAAGGCCATCAAAAGAGATAGAAAATAAATTGCAACTGCACATGTTAGTGTCATCATTCCTTCAGAGTGAACCAGTTCAAATCAAATACTAAATGTAGTGTAATATTCACATTATCAAGACTCACAAATTATGAAGTATGTAAAACTTTCATGCAGTAAAGTAAAACCACCAGCAGAAAACCTGAGCACTGCTAACATCAAGATATAACAATTTTTAATAATATAATGTGACTCACTCACTTCTCGTTGAGCAGTGGTTTGCCAGATTCCAGTCTCGGAGTTAGCGGGTTGCCATCATCATCGCGGTAAAATGCATACAAACTGACAGAGAAACCCAGTGCGTGAAGGATTTCGTGCTTCACTGTAGACAGAAGAATTTCTAGTTCTTGTGGTTTTGTGCTGATGCTACTGGGACACAGATTTGCATGGCCTGCAATTGGTCTGAAAAAGGAAACAGTAATTTTCATTGAAAATACATGCTGCTGATATTAGACTACCATGTTGGTGGGAAAACATTGCTTACACCACCTCGAGTAATTACAATGAACAAGGTATCTTTTTTGTTCCTTTCTTCCGTGAACTGTAGTTGGCACTTAGCAAAGTTGAATCAAAGTGTCATTTAAATATGACTTTTAGAGAAAAGAGTGTTATAATAGTAAAGTGATAGTCATCACTTTAAAAGTCTGTTAAATAAAAGAGGTATTCCAATGAATCTACAAAAAATTTCCCCAATTGATGGCGAGTGTCTCACCTATCAAGTGCAGCTTCCTGCTGACAGTGAGCAGCATATGCAACAGTCATACCCTTGTGACACCTTGTCGTCTCCATTGCAGACACATAAAACACAAAGTCTGCCCCTGATATGCCTGGGCCCGGAACAGCAGCTGTGCCGTTGCCAGTCACTTTACAATCTTGTCCTGTAGCATTGCATGTACGACAAGCCTGATGGGGAAAGAAAATAATTATTTTGATTACGATAGCATTGAATAATGTTTCACTGCAGATGTACTCTATCTTTCACAAGTTTATAACTGAAATGCTGATATCTCAATGAAAACACAATGCATATACCATAAATTACAATTTACATGTCATTAACCAAATGCTCTTACTAGGAACACTTACTTCAAGATGTTCTTCAGGTACAACAACTTCTCCACACATTGTTTTGGCTTCACACGAATTTTTGCAGTATGGATGTGGGTCTCTTTTGCGATAAAAAACTTGATTATTTTCACATTTCCTGTTAAAAAAAATATGTTTCTATAGAAAATTTAAAACAGTCATTAATTAAAATTAGAGTTTAATATTGCAGCAACAAATTGTAATAAGCCATTAATTAATATGTAATTATAAGTAAAGCCTTTCTATTTAAATAATAAAGTAGGTAAAGAGCACTGAGTCATTGAGAGGAGGACACAAATGATAATGAAGACTTTGCTAGGTCTTTACTCCTACATTCTGTGAGAATTTTCTTACAACCAGTACACGAGCTATTTCTAAATAACCACACCAACTACAATGGCACTTCTAGTGACGTTTTTATGTATGGAATGTAGCCTTAGAGATGGACACTATTCCACCAAAATCTACATTCATCAGTATGTGCACAGGGATTTCTGGAAAGCAGCCTACATTGAATCTCTAATTGCAAGAGAATGTAAGAGGATGCTGATTTTGTTGTTCCTCCTCTACACACTCTAAACAGAGCATGATATAGTTTGAAAAATACATAACTCACTTGAAAGACCACTATTTGTAAATCTGTTATAGTTTCTCAATAATGAAACTTTCCTCTCAGTTCACTTGATTTTACCACAGAGTAACGAATATAAAAACAATGGAAGTGCCTCAAAAGGCTGATGCTAACATTTACTCCCCATTCTCCCCACAGAAAACAGGACACAAGAAAACATAACATTTAAAATATAGCTCTCAGGTCTGCTACCAGACTGCATTATAACATTTCCACAATGTTTCATCAGGTCTCCAGCCTTGCTGGTGTAAGACTGCTGCCAAGCCTAATCGTCAATATCTATTCTGAGATATTTTTCCTACAGAATTACTTCTGAAAGTCATAAATGTGAGTGTTATTCTCCGCCAGATGTCAGGTAGTGCTTTGAGAGCACTGAAGGAGGGTTTCCAAGAGAGTGCAGAATCATTTACCCTGCTGCCACATACACTAGCAGCCAGCATCCAAGGCAAAAATTGCTTCACTTTGCTGTTAGATGGACACACTTTATAATTCTTGGTGGCAGAATGCAAGGGTTCCAGACTAGAATCCAAAAAACCATTGACAAGATTGTCCATTATGCAAATATGTACCATTTTGAAACTTCCTGGCAGATTAAAACTGTGTGCCCGACCGAGACTCGAACTCGGGACCTTTGCCTTTCGCGGGCAAGTGCTCTAACCAACTGAGCTACCGAGGCACGATTCACGCCCGGTACTCACAGCTTTACTTCTGCCAGTACCTTGTCTCCTACCTTCCAAACTTTACAGAAGCTCTCCTGCGAACCTTGCAGAACTAGCACTCCTGAAAGAAAGGATATTGCGGAGACATGGCTTAGCCACAGCTGTGAGTACCGGGCATGAGTCGTGCTTCGGTAGCTCAGTTGGTTAGAGCACTTGCCCGCGAAAGGCAAAGGTCCCGAGTTCGAGTCTCGGTCGGGCACACAGTTTTAATCTGCCAGGAAGTTTCATATCAGCGCACACTCCGCTGCAGAGTGAAAATCTCATTCTGGAAACATCCCATAGGCTGTGGCTAAGCCATGTCTCCGCAATATCCTTTCTTTCAGGAGTGCTAGTTCTGCAAGGTCGCAGGAGAGCTTCTGTAAAGTTTGGAAGGTAGGAGACGAGGTACTGGCAGAAGTAAAGCTGTGAGTACTGGGCGTGAGTCGTGCTTCAGTAGCTCAGTTGGTTAGAGCACTTGCCCGCGAAACGCAAAGGTCCCGAGTTCGAGTCTCGGTCGGGCACACAGTTTTAATCTGCCAGGAAGTTTCATATCAGCGCACACTCCGCTGCAGAGTGAAAATCTCATTCTGGTATGTACCATTTCTTTTACAGGTCAATACCAGAAGTAATTATGTCTAAAATCTTTTGACATGTAATATAATGCTCTATACTAAGGCAACATATGACTAATGTATATTTATTGGTTTGTTGGTTGGGTGGTTGTTGGGGGAGGAGACCAAACAGCAAGGTAATCGGTCTCATTGGTTTAGGGAAGGACAGGGAAAGAAGTCAGCCATGCCCTTTCAAAGAAATCGTCCCAGCATTAGCCTGGAACAATTTAGGGAAATCATGGAAAACCTAAATCAGGATGGCCAGATGTGGGATTGAACCATCGTCCCCCTGAATGCAAGTCCATTGTGCTAACCACTGTGCCACCTCATTCGGTGAACATATTTATTCATTCACCCAGTGTGTGACAAGTGATTATCAAAATAGTTTTGAGCCACGAGGCACCCATGGGGAATACATAATGTCTCTCACTGGCACTAATTTTCATAAATGCCTTTTTCCTGAGACTAAGATCATCTTTGACAGGATGCATCAAGTTATTCAGTTTCACTGGGGTATGAAAGACAAATTTACTGTTCTCTGTTACATACTCTTCTGAGCTGTAAGAATCACCCTAGAAGTACGGTAAGAAGTGTATGGTAATGGGTGCTTTTGAATCTCCATGCTGCTCCTTCACGTGGAATATGTAAGGAATTTACTTCTCTGAATACCACAAGACTTACACTTATTTTACTACATGTGGCTGGTACTTTTCCTGTTGAAGTATGACATGTCAAATTGCCTGAAGGGTATAGTGCCCCATGCTCTAAAATTTTCCTCATGTAGCAGCAGCAGCAGCAGCTGCTATAAGATCTCAGTGTCTCCCCCCCCCCCTCCCCCCTCCTCCCCCAATATGCAGCAATTGTGATTACAAAGGTACCCAATGGTGCCCCAAACTATTTCTCTTGATGTTTGCGTATTAAGCCACAATGAAGACGCAGGTTGCCAGGACATAGTCACATAGTCACCACAATAGCATCTAGCTTGTATGCAACCATAACTAAAGGAAAGCTTTAAGAGGGAAGTCTGTGTGCCATGACAGTATTCACACGCTCATTCATTGCAGCTTAAGGCATTTAGAAACCAACCCAACAGCTTGTGTGCCACTGTCAACCTTTGACTGTGACATGAAATACTTGGACTTGCTTTCATGCACTAATTTGCCCATCTTCATTCTACGAACTTCATGTAACACTGACCTCTCTGGTCACAAAATAGGCAGTGCTGCTAAATTGAAATGCAAGCCATCTTTCTGTAATCTTATTCACTTATTACTGGTGTACTATTCTACACATCCTCCAAATTTGGATTCATTTGAGCGTGGCTTTCTATGAGTTGCAATTTCCACAAACATTAGTGAACTTATATTTTGAGTATCTTGTTTCAAAATATACAATGTGCAACACAGTGCCAACTGTTTGCTTCATGCAAACAACATGATTTGCTCTGATGTTATCTATCATGAGAACACTCGACGTGCATGTCATACACTCTGCATGTGTCTGTTATTTTCTCATGTGACTTATTTTTCTCCTATTGAGAAACAAAGCTACATGCAGAGCATTTTGAATCTACATACTCTTTCTGAGGAAATGGCGGGACACTGTTTTCATCAAATCTTTTTTGGTTGGCTATTACAGTGGGATTAAGGTAAGGAAACTATTCCGACACCCAACAATCTTGACCTGCTACATTATTTATTCCCTGCCAGACTGGGAAACACAATAAGAACAGTGGAAACATAAATTACTGTTAAAATATTAACTTTTTGTTATTGTTTTGGAAACTGCAGCAAAAGACAAGTCTAAATATCTGTTTGACACTCTAAACACTGTGAAACACTCACCTGTTTAGTCTTATTACATTTTCAGTCTTTCGGACCATTAGGGCTGTCTCCCAAAAATGGATGGCCTCAGGTAACACAGTGTCCTATAAAAACATAAAATGTGTTTAAGAAAATGAAAATCAGAGGCAGGCAGAACAACTTCACAGTGACCTACAATTTATCACCAAAACCCAAGACCATGATGTTTGATTACAATCAAGCTCATACTTATTCTATTCCAAACACCCTTAACAGTTATGGTATATGAATATAGTTGCACAAACATTTCAAAATAAATAAATTAATTAATTAATTAAAAACAGATGTAGGTACACCACTTGGACTATATTTAGAACTTGGTAAAGTTTAAAAAATGTAAAAAAGATGAAGTATTCAGAGAATTTTGAGAAAGAAAATATAAACTGCTTAAATAAAGAAATGCAGACTTTATGATGTGACAAAGCTGACCTGCTGTTTACAGATCTGATTTTGGATCTTCATTTTCCCTTAGGGCTATTACTGTTTCTGATCACTTTAACTTCATTTGGCTTATAAACAGATTATCTACCATCAATAAAAGTTTGCTTGTGTAAGCTCATGGAGGTAAAACAGCTGCCTGCTGAGCAGTCTCAAAAAGAACATTAGCCCCTACTGTGCAGTCATACTCCACAAACCACCATATGGTGCATGGCTAAGGGTACCCTGTATCACTCTACTAGTCATTTCTTTTCCTGTTCCACTCACAATTACATGGAACACATTTTACTACCTAATAACATTGTCAGTAACTGGAATATTTCTTATATGTCTAGAATCAATAACAACAATCACATAACAAGAAAGACTGGTCACAAAATATTTCATGTGGAATAGTATATAAATCAAAATGTTGGGAAGACATGCGCGAGACTTTGATTTTTCAGATGAATCGTAATGAAGAATAATTCAGCTGAGAAAGGCATCATTTGCAACGACCTCATTCAATTCACCAGAGTATTGCTCATTAGTATTTAATCCACACAAAGATTATGGGATAAAGTAGTGAAGATTCAGGGAAGAGAGAGGCACTTTGTCACAGGTTTATTTAGTCAGAATGAAAGTGTTACAGAAATGCTCAACAAAGTTCCATGGGAGAAGTCCGTGCACAGCTAATGTAATGACCATCAAGATAAAAAATAAGAACATCTGAATTTGGTCTTATACAGAGGGACGCAGACAGTAGATCTTTTCACATAATGTCAATGAATGGAATAGGTAGCATGGAGATAATTCTAGTAGACAATGTACCATCCACCATGTACAGTGCACTTACCTGTCAAGTACATATGCAGATGTAACTCAACATATGTTAAGTCCATTGTTAATTAGATGATTTCAGTTAATCAACCCTTGGAGTATGAGACCCATTGCACAGTGAGTGCACTGAAGTCTCTTACAATGAGGAACAGCAGGGGCAACTACATGATATAAAAGTCTTCAAATTCCTTGCTCTTGAGTGCTTTGTTAAGTGACAAATATGGTGTGTACATAAAATTGTCGGTTTTCGCAGGATGAAAATAAGTCTCTTCAAAACATATATTTAAATATTTTCTCCACACCAGGACCTTCAGTTCCTCCATTAGTGTTGGTGTGTTCTCTCTCTCTGTCATTACATTTGTACTCCCAGTTTTTACATAAGTGATTTCTGTATTTACTACTACTCATTTGGTTGCAGAAGAGCAGTACAATGAAAGTGATGGTAGACAAACTTTGTGTTGTTTGCTAAAGCAGTACACTTCATATCTGGGAGATTCACACACGAGACAAAAGAGAAAAACTTGTCTCTATGATGTCTTAGAGTGAAGGGATAATGTTCTCTAAGAACAATATACATTTGGTGACATTTAGCTGTGTTATTTTCCTTTTCTCACGAAGTGATGTGGCAGAATGATTAAAATGCTGGACTCTCATTCAGATGGACAGTAGTTCAAATATCTGTCTGGTCATCCACATGAAGGTTTTTGATAGTTTCCCTAAATTGCTTAAGGTAAATGCAGGAATGGTTCCCTTCAAAAAACGACATGGCCTTCCCTAATCTTAGCTTGCGCTCTGTGTCTAACGATTTTGTTACTGACAGACATGGAATACTAATCTTCCTTCCTTTTCCTTCCTTCAACAAAGATTGGACCCTTTCTGCTCTGTGTATCATGACTGTTGGAAAAATTCTCTTCCAAGGATTATCAAACATTAAATGGTAGAAACAAAACCAAATAAAAGTTTATGAATTTCCATCACACTGATGGGCCACCTTGGGTTATTAAAATATTTATTTTCCTTCAGTATCCTTCCCAGTTGCAATAGCAGTCATTTCTTTGTGGTGACTAATTTTGGACTAGCACGTCCATTTTCGAACATGGCCTTAGACGTAAGTGTAACCATACAGGTGCCATCAATGTATGTGTGAGTAATGACATATGCATTTTTCCTCACTATTAACCAGTACACACATAGAAAATGGTAAACCTTGTATGAGCATACAATGTGAATTCTTTTCAATCGAATGCAGCAAACTCTGCCTCTAGAACCAAAATTTTCTGTGTTCGATTGGAAAGAATGCACATTGTATGGTCATACGAGGTTATCTGTGTAACAGTTAATGGTGAGGTATAATGGATATTTGTTTACTCAAATGCACATTGGTGGGAACTGTATGATTATACTTATGTCTAAGGCATAGTTTGAAAATGGACATGATTGTCCAAAACTGATAACTATGAAGAAATCACTATTATGGCAACTGTGATGAATTTGAAGTAAAATAAAGATTTCAAATAACTAGTTTTCTTAGAGCAAAGTACACATTACCACAGTGCCTGAGAAAGTGAGGCACCCAGAATGCATAGTCATTTGTCACTGTAAGATTGTATACTGTTGTGGCACAGAGATAAACTGGGTGACCGTAAAAATTTTTAAAGTTTTCCGCAGCCCGTGCTGAGCCATACCAAGACAGACTCGAGTGCCATGTTGCAACCGGTATCAGAAACAGGCAGGAGAGCTGGTACTGAAATATTCTGGTGTACAACAGAGGCCATAGCCACTCATCGTTTGAGTGAGATGTCCGAATTGCCAATTCAGTAAGATGACCTTACAGTGAAAGGAACATAATGTCACTCTTACAGCTCTGCAAGGTGCCGCAGCAACACACGAATCTTACTGAATAACACCTTTCAGCCTGCTGACATTGCAGAAATGCACCACGCTGAAGATGTGAAAGCCACAGTTGAAACACCAAGGTGTGGTGAGAATCCATTTGATCTGGCTGCAGCCATTACAATCGACACAAAGTTCGAAGAAATTGATATTGCTACATAAGGACATAATGATTGTTGAGTCTTTGCCTCCAAAGTGAATTGCTACAGATGTGGACATAAGGGTTATCTGCAAAAGCAATGTCATCATTCAGAGTGCTACGAGTGTAGTCAAGTCGATCATAAGGCATGGGAATGCAGGAGCAGGAAACAAGTAAAACAGCAACTGAAAGAGCAACTATTAAACACAAATGAGAATGCATCACCCACCAGAAAGCATTCCCTCTAGAACGTTACACTACACAGACTGTATGCAGAGATGGAATACTGCTTGTTAGGCTTAATACAGGGCAAGAAACTGAAGTTTTTAGTAGACTCAAATGTGCATGTTAGACTGGATATCTTAGGCAGCAAGAGACTCACGTCTCCACGGTACAGATTGTACAGGATAAGCAACGATGACGTTAAGTCGTTACGGTCAACACTGCTACACTTTAGCATTGAAGCTAAGAGCACATGAAAGTGTTGAGCAATTGAAAGTGTTGCCACATGTTGATGAAGGATATTCTGCAATTCTCAGACTGGACTTCCTTGATAATCATACTGAAATCGATCTTTTGCGGTATGCAGTTGCACTCACTGGAGCTTCCTTTCTGCTGGAAAGATCAACTGCAAGCGAGGCAATGTCACAAGGTGCACTAATCATAAAGGTGTCACCAACTTAACTGCGAACATGTACGGTAAGGGATTGGTTCTCATGATAACCTACCGTTAGGTACAGCGAAGTTAGTTTGGATTCTTGTAGATAACAGTTTACTACAAGAGGTACTGTGTGGTAGCACCCGATTTAGTTCAACTACATTACATTATCCTCGTTTGGTTTTGCTGATGTTCATCTTATATCCTCCTTTCAAGACACTGTCCATTCCGTTCAGCTGCTCTTCCAAGTCCTTTGCTGTCTCTGACAGAATTACAACGTCATCGGCAAACCTCAAAGTTTTTATTTCTTCTCCATAGATTTTAATCCCTACTCCGAATTTTTCTTTTGTTTCCTTTACTGCTTGCTCAATATACAGATTGAATAACATCGGGGATAGGCTACAACCCTGTCTCACTCCCTTCCCAACCACCGCCGCCCTTTCATGCCCCTCGACTCTTATAAAGGCCATCTGGTTTCTGTACGAATTGTGAATAGCCTTTCGTTCCCTGTATTTTACCCCTGCCACCTTCAGAATTTGGGAGAGAGTATTCGTCAACATTGTCAAAAGCTTTCTCTAAGTCTACAAATGCTTGAAACGTGGGTTTGCCTTTCCTTAATCTTTCTTCTAAGATAAATCGTAGGGTCAGTATTACCTCACGTGTTCCAAAATTTCTACGCAATCCAAACTGATCTTCCCCGAGGTTGGCTTCTACCAGTTTTCCCATTCGTCTGTAAAGAATTCGTGTTAGTATTTTGCAGCCGTTGCTTATTGAACTGATAGTTCAGTAATTTTCACATCTGTCAACACCTGCTTTCTTTGGGATTGGAATTATTATATTCTTCTTGAAGTCTGAGGGTATTTCGCATGTCTCATACATCTTGCTCAATAGATGGTAGAGTTTTGTCAGGACTGGCTATCCCAAGGCTGTTAGTAGTTCTAATGGAATGTTGTCTACTCCCGGGGCCTTGTTTGGACTTCGGTCTTTCAGTGCTCTGTCAAACTCTTCACACAGTATCATATCTCCCATTTCATCTTCATCTACATCCTCTTCCATTTCTATAATATTGTCCTCAAGAACATCGCCCTTGTATAGACCCTCTATATAGTCCTTCCACCTTTCTGCTTTCCCTTCTTTGCTTAGAACTGGGTTTCCATCTGAGCTATTGATATTCATGCAAGTGGTTCTCTTTTCTCCAAAGGTCTCTCTAATTTTCCTGTAGGCAATATCTATCTTACCCCTAGCGATATGCGCCTCTACATCCTTATATTACATCTGCATTAAACAAGAAAGTTAATCATTTACAAAGGAGTGATTAACACGTGATGGAAGCTTTACTACTACAGTTCATGGATTTGTATAGTATAAATGGTTACACAACCTCGTACACTCACAGGTAACACTACTCCAGTCAACAGGAAGCCATATCGCACACCAAGGCATCTGTAACCATTAATGGAGGAATTCATGGATGAGCAACTGGCAGAAGAAATAATGGAACATAGTGATAGTTCACGTGGTGCAAGTGACGTCATCGTTCGCTCGTGCGCCTTCTGTAACACCACGTTCAGACTGACTCACTTAAATCTTGGTAAACTGGCATTGTAGCAGCAGTAACCTTGTTGTTTTATACAGGCGTTGCCGACCGTAGCGCCGTATTCTGCCTGTTTACATATCTCTCTGTTTCTTTGTGTGGCGCTTCAGTGTAGTTATGCAGTCTACTAGCAAGGAGTGTCACGTGGATTTATGGCCTATGACTGATAGCATTCCTGGGCACGCGCAGCATCTTCCGACAGTCCTTTGTTACCATAAATATGTTCTCGTGTTGCGCACCACCACCGCTAAACTGTTGACAGTATTACGACATGTACCAGTATATAACAAACGAAATGACTGATATACTGCTTGTTTATGGCATACTTGCTGCACCACTCTATGTGGAAAGATTTCCCAGCAGAAATCATTAGACATCCACAGCAGTTGACAAAAGACTTCGACAGAACTGAAAATTGCTTGTAGGAACTATATTTACCATCTGGAGTTGTTCTAAAATTTCAGTTTATATGTACAGCATCTTTTATGCTTTATACACTTTTCTCCATGTACTGTCATACTTTGTGGTGTTGAGAATATGTCTGTACTCTGCACGTATGGAAACCCTTTTGAATAGGGCATAATTTCGGCCGGAGAGGTGTTTTGATTCTACTCCGGGGCTTTCTTTCCCAATTCACTGGAACAAGTTGGCAGCGTAGATTTATAACAGTAGGCACCTAATATCGCGTAGGGCCTCCTCTGGCCCTGTGGATTGCAGTGAGACGGCATGGAAGTGAGTCTACAAGCCCCTGGTACTCCTCTGGAACCAGCTGATACCGGATCGTTGGCAAAGCCGCAGCGAATTCTGGTCTGTTTGTGGTTGCAGAAGCCACGGCAAAGAGGCTGCGTTCCATGACATCTCAAATATGCTTATGGGTTTCAAATCTGGGCTCCGAGGTGGCCTTCTCATCTCAGTCTTTGGACCTCCGCTGCACGTTCCTGGATCCATTCCCGGGCGACGTTGCTTTATCATCTAGAACCATTGCAGAACCGTCAGGGCGTTGGACGGCCAAAAATGGGTGGAGGTGGTCCATGAGCAGCTGAATGTACCGCGGACCATTCAGAGGGCCCATTCCAAACCAGGAAAATGCAATTCAGTCCATAACGGAGAGAGAGACCACCGCCTTGACCACACCTTCTTGGCAGATTCATGTGGTCTGCGCCACACACAGTGCCTCCCATTGGGACAGTGCAGTTGAAACAGTGATATGTCCGACCATCCCTGGCGACTGGTGACAAATGTAAACTGCTGTGCCTGATGATGCTGGGTTCACGGTGGCAGCCGAGTGGAGCGCCGGCTCCCATGCTCCACGAAACCATGTCCAATGTTGAACTGAGCTGCGATTTGTTGCGATGTCGCCCTTCTCTCACTATTGACGATTCACGTCAGATGACGCCGGTCGCGGTCATCGAGGGAGGCTGGACGCTAAGTAGTTCGTTCGTTGTGGACTGTGACACCCTCAACCAACCATTCGCAATACCCTCTGGACCACTGCCGAAATAGAAATTCCCATAGGTCGGGCACCGACCACCATAATCTGTTCGCATGCTTTGGCTCTCACAACGACGTTGCATCTTACACAAATCACTTCACAACCACTTCTCAGAAGCTCTCCCACACAACTGCAGTTGGCACAGGGGGGCATGTGCTGCATATACATCTGTGCCTGCCCCACTATCCCATGACATTTGCTAAGTCGGTGTTATGGGGTGTTAAATGGCGACGTGACTATAATCTTTTTTATCAATGAAATTCGCGAACAGCCGCGGCATAGTGGAATGCCGAAACTGGTAGTCAAAATAAAGTGAAATACTTCACCAGCTGATTGGAGCGAGGTAGTGTGTGTGTGTGTGTGTGTGTGTGTGTGTGTGTGTGTGTGTGTGTGTGTGTGTGTGTGTGTACGGATTTCTCGCTGTAAGCTTTATCATAAAAAATCGGAACTTGTCATTTTGATGGCTGGGGGCAGGAGGGTTGGGGTGGGGGGTAGAGTTGTATGATGGCTAAAGTTATACAGATTAACCACTGCTTCTGAGTACTGTATCAATTGCTTTGCACCTACGTCTGGTAGTGGGTGTCAGAAACGTAGACCGTCCATCGACACTTCGATGAATGGTTGCCTTAAAAAGAGGACGTTTTGAAACATTGAGGAGGAACTCTACACCAACATTCGCCAAGTGGCGCAAGTATTGAGCATATCTCCCGTTTATGCGAGGCGAGTTGTCTGTGGACAAGAGCTACATCCATACCATCTGCAGAAGGTCTGAGAAATAGCTGTGGAGGATGTAATGAAACTGGTCAATGATATTCTGCATTTGTGTGGCCATACTGTCTGCAGTTGCTTTACAATTCCTCAGGGTATTTTTAAATGGTTCAAATGGCTCCAAGCACTGAGACTTAACATCTGACGTCATCAGTGCCCTTGACTTAGAACTACTTAAACCTAACCAACCTAAGGACATCAGACACATCCATGCCTGAGGCAGGATTCGAACCTGCGACCGTAGCAGTAGCGCGTTTCGGGACTGAAACGCCTAGAACCGCTCGGTCACAACGGCCGGCAGGGTATTTTCATTCCGTCGTTACACCTACAAGAAAATGCATGTTTTTCTCAACAGACGCGTTTCGCTTTATTGAGGTAAAGCATCATCAGTGATCTGTAATTACATATATTTACAATCTGATTTGTTTTTAAGTTCGAAAAACAATTAGTTAACAGAATGAGATTTTCATTCTGCAGCGGAGTGTGCGCTGATACGAAACTTCCTGGCAGATTAAAACTGTGTGCCGGACCGAGACTCGAACTCGGGACCTTTGCCTTTCGCGGGCAAGTGCTCTACCAACTGAGCTACCCAAGCACAACTCACGCCCGGTGCTCACAGCTTCACTTCTGCCAGTACCTCGTCTCCTACCTTCCAAACTTCACAGAAGCTCTCCTGCGAACCTTGCAGAAGCAGCACTCCTGAAAAGTAGGAGGTACGGAGAGAGTTGTATAAAGATCAACTAACATCAATGCCTTGCGCATTCGCATAGAATTATGCCGACTGTCAATCTGGATGGTAAATTGGCTGGAAACTTATTTACTGAGCTGCGAGACGTTGGAGGTGCTTTGCCGTCTACGATTCTTTCTCGTGTGCGTTATCTTGTAAGAGCAATAGAGAATACTTAAGTCACAGCAAGCAAGAGTGGGAAAATGGGCGTAACACAACTACAATTACGGCACGAGCACTCAGTGCTTTTCGGCAATAGCTGGTCGAAATAACTTGCTCTTGCTCGATTCCTGGTCTGCGTATAAAAATCATACTCCTTTGGAGCAAACTATCCTTCCTGAAAAGTGTGCGACATTGCAATTCACACCACCTGGAGCCAGTGGCCAGATTCAGTGTCTATGTTTTTTTTTTTTCTTTTCTTCTTCTTCTTCTTCTTCTTCTTCTTGGCTGTACAACATATTATCGCTCTACGTGCAGCTCCACCTTAAAGGACAGCCAGTTTCACAATGGGCTCCACCGCAGACTGTTTTGCATTCGGTAGCATGCCACCACATTCGATCAGTTCTCATCACCCGTTATACCAGTGTCATCCTATATGCATTCTTTATGAGTGGATACCTACAGGAAGGTGCCGTACGGTTTGCTACTCCCAAGGAGTTCGCCTTCGATGTTGATGGCGCGAACCTTTGTTATCAGTGTGGCGCGCCATTTTTATTCGATGTTCATGGTGCAAGGTAATGGTTTGTTTTGAACATTTCTTCAAGGTCGACGATGTCCATTTTGTGAAGTGTGCTATATACATCTCATAGGAGGTTGATCTCTGCACCTCGAGGACACATTTTCTGTCGCCCTCCTGATGCACACGGTGAGTGATTAGCAGCTAATATTTTGCCCGTCGTAACTGCTACCAGGACACTTTCAAATGAGGCTTACTAAAGACTGAACTTGCGACCTCCAGTCAAAGGGTTCCTCGTAAGTGAGAAATCGGCTGCGTAACCTTTCCTCATATCAAGAATGTAGATGTTTCTCCTCCTGTCTGCCTTGTTGGCCACACTGAAACGCTTATCATTTGCAGATCTAAGTATGTGGTACGCTTCATGCCGATCTGACTTTTATCTCAATGCTGTCTTCATGGAGTTGCAATTTTAATAGCGAGGTCACCAGTCCCTCGGTTAAGAGGCAGTTCATTGGATTTATTGTCGTCCGCCGGAAATTTTATCGCGTCATAAATGTACGTAGGAATGGTAAAATCGAAATGACCAGCGGTGTATTGTGTTTAGACAAAAGGCAGCGGATCAGTTGGGCGGTACATCACGAATAACTGCCAGTCCCTGCAAGTGTTCGCCTCTACCGTTGAACAAACAATGAGGTGACAGAAAGTCACGCGCTACCTCCTAATATCGTGTCAGACGTCCTTTTGCTCCTCGTAGTGCAGCATCTCGACACGGCATGGACTCAACGAATGTCGGAAGTCCCTCGCAGAAATACTGAGCCATGCTCCCTCTACAGCCGTCCTTAGTTGCCAAAGTGTTGCCAGTACAGGATTTTGTGCACAAACTACTGACCTCTAGACTATCTTCCACGAATATTTGATGGGATTCACGTCAGGCGATCTTGGGGGGGGGGGGGGGGGGGGGGGGAGGAGCCCAGTTCGCTCTAACTGTCCAGAATTTTCTTCATACCAGTGACGAACAACTGTGGCCCAGTGAGTGGCGCATATTCATCCACAAATTTCTGTAGTTGTCCGGGAAAGTGACGTCCATGAATGACTGCAAATTCACTCTAAGTAGCCGAACATTCATAAGACCCAGACCATTCCATTCCATGGAAACACAGCCCACACCATAATGGAGACACCACCAGCTTGCACAGTGCGTTGTTCACAACTTGGGCCAATGGCTTTGTGGGGTATGCGCCACACTTTAACTGTACTGTCAACTCTTACCAACTGAAATCGTGACTAATCTGACCGGGTTACGGCAGTGGTATATTTCTTTGCTTCCACGGTGGCAGAATTCCTTTACTTCGTTTGCTACAACAGGTCTTTACTTCTGTCATTGCTTCTTCGGTATACAGGTCGAACACTAGTCGGACAAGACAGCACTTCTGCCTTACGCCGCGTTTCATCTAAGTGCTTCTGATCTGCTGATCCATTCCTACTGTTCCCTCTTCTTGCACATATTCTATATTACCTGACTTTACCCACAGCTACTGCCTATTTTCCTGAGAATTTCAAACAGCTCGCACAATTTTACACTGTCGAATGCTTTTTCCAGATTGACAAAACCTGTGCTTTGTTCATGTAACAGTGTCTTATTCACCGCCACATCACATGAATTGTTCACGATGCTTCATATTCATTCAAGACGCGTTGCCAAAGTTTCTGAGGACTGTACCTTTAGTTAACTCCAGAGGATGTGGTTTCAGTATAACAGAGCACCATCCCACTTGGATAAGCATGTCCCTGAGCAGTGGAAGTACAGATAACCTCATCAGTGGGTTGGGTGGGTGGAGAGGTCCAATCCCATGGTCAGCGAGATCACAAAGTCTCAGTTCTATGGTATTTTTCCTGGGTGTTAGATGAAGTCGGTTTATTCAATTCCAGCAAAAATTGAAGGAGAAAGTAGTTGGTGCCGCGCAGATCATCTGTCTCACTGCACTCTAGACAACAAGAATAGTTGAGATAGAGTGAATAATTTACGCAACACTGTAATGCATGCACCGAGACTCGCGTTCATCACTTTGGACATATACAGGGTTATTACAAATGATTGAAGCGATTTCACAGCTCTACAATAACTTTATTATTTGAGATATTTTCACAATGCTTTGCACACGTACAAAAACTCAAAAAGGTTTTTAGGCATTCACAAATGTTCGATATGTGCCCCTTTAGTGATTCGGCAGACATCAAGCCGATAATCAAGTTCCTCCCACACTCGGCGCAGCATGTCCCCATCAATGAGTCCGAAAGCATCGTTGATGCGAGCTCGCAGTTCTGGCACGTTTCTTGGTAGAGGAGGTTTAAACACTGAATCTTTCACGTAACCCCACAGAAAGAAATCGCATGGGGTTAAGTCGGGAGAGCGTGGAGGCCATGACACGAATTGCTGATCATGATCTCCACCACGACCGATCCATCGGTTTTCCAATCTCCTGTTTAAGAAATGCCGAACATCATGATGGAAGTGCGGTGGAGCACCATCCTGTTGAAAGATGAAGTCGGCGCTGTCGGTCTCCAGTTGTGGCATGAGCCAATTTTCCAGCATGTCCAGATACACGTGTCCTGTAACGTTTTTTTCGCAGAAGAAAAAGGGGCCGTAAACTTTAAACCGTGAGATTGCACAAAACACGTTAACTTTTGGTGAATTGCGAATTTGCTGCACGAATGCGTGAGGATTCTCTACCGCCCAGATTAGCACATTGTGTCTGTTCACTTCACCATTAAGAAAAAATGTTGCTTCATCACTGAAAACAAGTTTCGCACTGAACGCATCCTCTTCCATGAGCTGTTGCAACCGCGCCGAAAATTCAAAGCGTTTGACTTTGTCATCGGGTGTCAGGGCTTGTAGCAATTGTAAACGGTAAGGCTTCTGCTTTAGCCTTTTCCGTAAGATTCTCCAAACCGTCGGCTGTGGTACGTTTAGCTCCCTGCTTGCTTTATTCGTCGACTTCCGCGGGCTACGCGTGAAACTTGCCCGCACGCGTTCAACCGTTTCTTCGCTCACTGCAGGCCGACCCGTTGATTTCCCCTTACAGAGGCATCCAGAAGCTTTAAATGCGCATACCATCGCCGAATGGAGTTAGCAGTTGGTGGATCTTTGTTGAACTTCGTCCTGAAGTGTCGTTGCACTGTTATGACTGACTAATGTGAGTGCATTTCATGCACGACATACGCTTTCTCGGCTCCTGTCGCCATTTTGTCTCACTGCGCTCTCGAGCGCTCTGGCGGCAGAAACCTGAAGTGCGGCTTCAGCCGAACAAACCTTTATGAGTTTTTCTACGTATCTGTAGTGTGTCGTGACCATATGTCAATGAATGGAGCTACAGTGAATTTATGAAATCGCTTCAATCATTTGCAATATCCCTGTACTATGAGCTTAATTTATTACTTTGAGGGGTAAGTCATGTCAATAAGAAACTAAATATTAGTTCCTTCTCCAAAACGTATTTAACCTAGGATTTTCTGCTGTATAGCTTTGATCATAAGGGTTGGAGACATACTATAGAACAAGGCACAAATAGCTAGAAGAAATTTTAAAACAAAGGTAAGATAGAGCGTACTAAAATATACATCACATTTACCAATCAGTTATACACATTAAAAACAACATTGATAATCACTAAACAAACAGCTCTATTCATGACAATGGAACAACATATACACCGAAGTTATTTACCAAGAAAGGATAAACATAAAAGTCAAAGCAGCGTTTTCTATAAGGAGTAAAACTGTACAATAAATTGCCAAAAGAGATTAAATACACTGCTAAAACAAACATATTTAAAAAGGCCAGTTAAGAAGTACCTATTAAGCAATACATTCTATACACTGAAGGATTAACTAGACGACGCAAAGTGAGGGTTAGGTAAGAAATGTCAACAGAAATAGTAATAACGGTAGTAATGCATAGCGCTCCACACTACAATTTCACATTATATTTTTTCCTCTCTTTTTCCTTTTCTTGAGAAACTTTCTCCCAAAAGCTATGCAATGCTTAAGACTAATACTTTAGCCCCTTCCTGAGTTCAACACCTCACTCATTATAAACGGATGCTGACTCAGTTTTCTAGGTTAGCAAATGGGAAGTTGTGCATAAAATGGTTCCCACATCAGCTGATAGTGTGTACAGTGACTGGGAGTGAGAAATGAATTAGCAGCATAGCATTAGCCTCTTTCATTATTAAATAACTTATTTGTATAACAGTATTGTACACTATGGGCAAACGAATTAGGCAGCAAGGTTTTAAAAAGAGTAGCCTTGTGTTCGAGAGTGTGGAGGCTTCTACCATCGTCCGACCACCCTGATTTAGGTTCTCCATGGCGTCCCTAAATTATGTCAGGCAATTGCTGGGATGGTGCCTGCTACGCCGAGGAGCCAAAGAAACTGGTGCACCTACCTAATATCGTGTGGGGCCCCGCGAGCACGCAAAATTGCCGCAACACGACGTGGCATGGACTCCATGTCTGAAGTAGTGCTGGAGGGAATTGACACCTCGAATCCTGCAGGGCTGTCCATAAATCTGTAAGAGTACGAGGGGAGATCTCTTCTGAACGGCACGTTGCAAGGCATCCCAGACATGCTCAGTAATGTTCATTTCTGGGGAGTTTGGTGGCCAGCGGAAGTGCTTAAACTCAGAAGAGTGTTCCTGGAGCCACTCTGCAGCAATTCTGGACGTGTGGGGTGTAGCACTGCCCTGCTGGAACTGCCCAAGTCCGTCGGAATTCACAATGAACAGGAACGGATGCACGTGATCAAACAGGATAGTTACATACGTGTCGCCTTTCAGAATCGTATCTAGACGTATCAGCGGTCCCACATCACTCCAAATGCACGCACCCACACCATTACAGAGGTTGCACTAGCTTGAACAGTCCCCTGCTGACATTCAGAGTTCATGGATTCATGAAGTTGTCACCATTTCCGTATACGTCCATCCGCTCGATACTACGAGGTGCATTCAAGTTCTAAGGCCTCCGATTTTTTTTCTCCGGACTGGAAAGACAAACATGCGCATTGTTTTAAAATGAGGCCGCGTTCATTGTCAATACGTCCCAGAGATGGCAGCAACGTATGGCAGATGGAATTTTACCGCCAGTGGCGAGAATGAGAACTGTTTTAAATACTGAAAATGGCGACTTTTCCTTACTTGAACAGCGTGCAATCATTCGTTTTCTGAATTTGCGTGGTGTGAAACCAATTGAAATTCATCGACAGTTGAAGGAGACATGTGGTGATGGAGTTACGGATGTGTCGAAAGTGCGTTCGTGGGTGCGACACTTTGATGAAGGCAGAACATCGTGTGACAACAAACTGAAACAACCTCGGGCTCGCACAAGCCGGTCTGACGACACGATCGACAAAGTGGAGAGAATTGTTTTGGGGGATCGCCGAATGACTGTTGAACAGATCGCCTGCAGAGTTGGCATTTCTGTGGGTTCTGTGCACACAATCCCGCATGGCGACCTGAAAATGCGAAAAGTGTCATCCAGGTGGGTGCCACGAATGCTGACGGACGACCACGACTGCCCGTGTGGCATGTTGTCAAGCAATGTTGATGCGCAACGACAGCACGAATGGGACTTTCTTTTCGTCAGTTGTGACAATGGATGAGACGTGGATGCCATTTTTCAATCCAGAAACAAAGCGCCAGTCAGCTCAATGGAAGCACACAGATTCACCGCCACCAAAAAAATTTCGGGTAACCGCCAATGCTGAAAAAATGATGGTGTCCATGTTCTGGGACAGCGAGGGCGTAATCCTTACCCATTGCGTTCCAAAGGGCACTACGGTAACAGGTGCATCCTACGAAAATGTTTTGAAGAACAAATTCCTTCCTGCACTGCAACAAAAACGTCCGGGAAGGGATGCGCGTGTGCTGTTTCACCAAGACAACGCACCCGCACATCGAGCTAACGTTACACAACAGTTTCTTCGTGATAAAAACTTTTAAGTGATTCCTCATGCTCCCTACTCACCTGACCTGGCTCCTAGTGACTTTTGGCTTTTTCCAACAATGAAAGACACTCTCCGTGGCCGCACATTCACCAGCCGTGCTGCTATTGCCTCAGCGATTTTCCAGTGGTCAAAACAGACTCCTAAAGAAGCCTTCGCCGCTGCCATGGAATCATGGCGTCAGCGTTGTGAAAAATGTGTACGTCTGCAGGGCGATTACGTCGAGAAGTAACGCCAGTTTCATCGATTTCGGGTGAGTAGTTAATTAGAAAAAAGATCGGAGGCCTTAGAACTTGAATGCACCTCGTATTTGAAACGAGACTCGTCCGACCAGGCAACATGTTTCCAGACATCAACAGTCCATTGTCGGTGTTGGCTGGCCCAGGCTAGGAGTAAGCTTTGTGGCGTGCAGTCATCAAGGGTACACGAGTGGACCTTCGGCTCCGAAAGCCAATATCGATTGCGTTTCTTGACTGATTTGCACACTGGCACTTGCTGATGGTCCAGCATTCAAATCTGCACCAATCTGCGGAAGGGTTGCACTTCCGTCACGTTGAACAATTCTCTGCAATCATCGTTGGTCCCTTTGTTTCAGAATCTTTTTCCGGCCGCAGCGATGACGGAGAATTGACGTTTTACCGGATTCCTGATATTCACAGTACTCTCGTGACATGGTCGTACGGGAAAATCACCACTTCATCGCTACCTCGGAGATGATGTGTCCCATCGCTCGTGCGCCGAACACCACGTTCAAACTCAGTTATATCTCGATAACCTGCCATTGTAGCAGCAGTAACCGATCTAACAACTGCGCCAGACTCTTGTCATCTTATATAGGCGTTGTCGACCGCAGCGCCGACTTCTGCCTGTTTACATGTATCTGAATTTTAATACGCATGTCCATACCAGTTTCTTTGACGCTTCGGTGTATAAAGCCAAGGCCAACTGCCTGTCCCATCCTTATCTTACGAGACTCGTTTGTATACGTGGATTACTTTATTTTTGTCGTTCTTAAATTGTAATGTTAAGAAATGGGATCTACTGACGAATAAAACAACAACTACAACTATAATGATTACTCTTTGAATCGAATACTCACATTTATTAACTCAAATTTTTCCTTGTCAAGCCTGAAAAAGAAAACAAACACAGTTTTAATATTTTTGATAGAAAATTGTAATCCATTCCTAATTTTAATTTCACTACTTATTTTAGTCCACTGTCAGTTATACCAGGAATAAGGCAATATTGCATAAATCAGATGAATAAGGGAAACTTAGAGAAGAGTTTCTCCGCAAAACTATTGTAATGTCACTTAAAATATGTTACCTATCTTTGGAGCTAATAACGCAACAACAAAGCACAGCTGAAAATGTGACATTGTGTATATCAACATTCATACCTCATTTTAAGTGCCGACTGCATAAAAATGGTGAACACAATGTAATAATAAAAATAAATTTTGAAATATCCAAAATATACACAATCGACAACACAGGCAAAAACCACAAAATCTAAGTTAAAAGTAAAAACAACAATACATAACGACAACAAAGAACAATATTTCATTCTTCCTATTTCTGAAGGCACACTTCTTATTCATTCCATGTCATTAACGATACCTCAGATTAGACAAAGATGGCTGTGTCTAAGAAACTATAGTGGTAGACTCTCTAAGTTACTCACTTTTGGGGGAGCCAAGCTCTCCCCATATCCTGCTTTCCGCTTTCTATGTCAATTTCCTCCCTCCTCTGTGTCCATCACCCCTCCCCAATTCTCTCTTATCTTGAGCCTTGTTTATTATTATTGCAAATTCAGATTCTGAAGTAGTAATGTAATCATAAGCCTTAAGACATAAATACAACTTTGCTGTTTGCTAACAATGTTTCTCTAAAAATATATATCCTATGTCTGTCCGAATATTCATTAGAGTATTATGCAAAAATTTGAAGTAATTCACTTAAGAAAGTTTCGTGATTTTTGGTAATAACGTTTCCTCTTTATATATTACATATTTATTTAAATATTAAATATATTTAAAACAGATATATGAAAACATGCACGTATTCAATTGCAACACTGTGTCAACATTTCAAAACAATTGGTGAAGAACATACGGAGATATATGATTTTGAGGAAACGAGCATTTATGCTTTTATTTGTACCACAACTTTATTCCTTCCATGTACTGCCAGTTTAATTCTTTTTTATTTCTCCCAATGTCCAGGTCATTTTAGTATCACTGTGGAGACATCTTCATGAGTTACTCACACAAAAGAAAATGCTGCCACTTCCAAACTGATCCACTGCGGATGCAGGACAGCGGCTGGTCAAATATTTAACACGGAAAATCGTCAGTTGCGCTATTTGAGAAGTTATTTTATTTTCACAATCAGTTTCGGCAATTCAATATCTCATCTTCAGGCTCCATACGCTCCTCATGTAGACATTCAAACATATCAATATTGGCACACTGGAGTCATCAGTATCTGGCTGTCGTGAATTCGTACTTCAAGTGCTGCCTCCGAAGACTTGACAACAACTCAACTTCTTAAGCGCTGTCGGGCTTGGCTAACACTCGGATGGGTGACCGTCCGGGTCTGCCGAGAGTTGTTGGCAAAGCGGGGTGCACTCAGCCCCTGTGAGGCCAACTGAGGAGCTACATTACTGAGAGGTAGCGACACCGGTCTCGGAAACTAAGAATGGCCGGGAGAGCCGTGTGCTGACCACACGCCCCTTCGTATCTGCATCCTGTGACGCCTATCTATGAGGATGATACGGCGGTCGGTCGGTGCCGTTGGGCCATCCGAGGCCTGTGCGGACTGAGTTTAGTTTAGTCGTAATTACACTTCAGCTTTTATATGAAAGACTTTATGTATCACCGTTTCAGGGATTTTGCCTCTAAATGTAATACGACAACTTACCTTTTGGACTGTGTTTTACCCCTTAAAAGTGATATTGGGAAAAAACGAAAAAATACGGATTGCATTATTTTGCTCCCTCTACGTGCCCACCAAGTTTCGACAAGATCGTTTATTTACACCTGGGAATGTTCCCTTGTAAGTACTGGGCTGTGTCCTACGTTAAATTGACAGCAGTGCGACTTGGTAGTTTTTTTAAAACAGGTTTTTTATTTGCGTTACATGTTTATTCCATCTGTGCTTTGGTTTGTTTCTAGGTTTCTTCATAGCGACTCAAAAGCTGAAACTGATCAACAGCAAATGAAATTGAAGATTGCACAACACACAACGTACAATTTTTTCATTGAAAAACGCTCTGTTTTAGCTGATCACCGTCTCTGATAACAGCCTGCTTCGAAAAACTCCACTCCACTGGAGCTGACTCATTTGCAAATACAACAGAAGTGACAGGAATTTGGATAGGTTGCAATATCTCGATTAATGAGTAATTTCGATCTGAAAATTATTGCCGATTCTGTACGTCGATTTATGCATCTTATTAGCCCTTTATCATGAGCACCTTTACCTTCACCTTATTTATAACCTGATAAAGTTTCAGTTGGTATTCCCGAAACAGTATTTCTGGTATACCACCGAGTGAGGCTTAGCCCGACGGACTGACATTCACGAAGCGCGGGGTTTCGGTTGGGAAACGACATGACGCGCATATTTGGGATTCAGAACCTCTCCACGCAGAACACAGCACAGAGAGCTCGAAGTCTGCTTTATTGATGCGACTTTTTCTGGACGGTGGTGAACATGTCGTGAATGTTGGGTGGCTTCGCTCCCCTGCTCTCTGTGAATCAGCCGACAAGCATTTGTAATTATTTTCGATGGGACTTTTAAGGGCAACGAAAGCCCGCCCGGTTAGCCGTGCGACCTAACGCACTGCTTCCCGGCCGGGAAGGTCCCCGGCACGAATCCGCCCGGCGGATTTGTGTCGAGGTCCGGTGTCCCGGCCAGTCTGTGGATGGTTTAAGGCGGTTTTCCATCTGCCTCGGCGAATGCGGACTGATTCCCCTTATTCCGCCTCAGTTACACTACGTCGGCGACTGCTGTGCGAACACTTTCTCCACGTTCGCGTACACCATAATTACTCTACCACGCAAACATTGGAGTTACACTCGTCTGGTGTGAGACGTTTCCGAGGGGGAGGGGTGTCCACTGGGGACCGAGCCGCACAATAACCCTGGGTTCGGTGTGGGGCGGCGGTGGGGTGGGTGGACTGCTGTAGCCTGTTGTGGGGTTGTGAACCACTGAGGGCTACGGCGGGGACGAAGCCTCTCCGTCGTTTCTAGGTCCCCAGTTCAATACAATACACAAGGGCAACGAAAAACTCCAGCACTATATACTGAGACGATGAAATAAAATATACTTACATCCATAATCATTGCATTGGTTCCTCCTGTACTGATGGGTAAGACACGAACTGCGACTGAACATCGACTAAACGTACCGCCCTATCAAAGGTGATCACGTTGACACTTACTGTTGTATTTTCTTTCGTCCATTAAACTGGGATAATTGTAGCGTAGCTTTTATGCTAAAAGTAAGGAAACAACTGAAATCAAGGAGAGACTTTCCAGATACCACGTACATATCTTAGCCACTTATTAAATATTGACAGTTTAGAGGCTGAACGTGGGCACGTAATGTACCTGTCACGATACTGACTCATCTGTTGTGAACGGAACAGAGTCACGAACGTTTTCACAGTGATCTCTCTTTCAAGGTCCACGTGTACCACCTTGCTACGTGTTACACTATCTCATGACGTAAATGGCCGATGTCCAGCATCCTGCCCGTCTTACCTGAACTGCTGGGTAGAGGATGTCAATGAGCTATGAGTGGATGAGTAGCACTGTTTTTTTTTATATATTTTTTTAATTTTTTTAATAGGACTATGTGATCAGCCATCAACATGTACCTGGCAGTTTTAACATTGTTATTCATCTCACTCTCGGTGCATTAAGTCTCGTATCTAATCAGGATCAGCAGAGTTTTGTTCAACTACAAAGAGGTGAGCGCCCGAAATCCATTATAACTCCTTCATTAATATTACTACAAAATATCACACGCTGGCCTACTTATGCAGAATTCTAGTGCACGAAAAAAGAAAAAAAAATATGGAAGCCACATTCCTAGGTACCCTGAGAACCCGGCACTTCCTTTCAACAAGCACTACGCTCCTCTCTGTTTTCCAGTGCTACAGCCAGCAATGCATTGCGAAACGAAGACTACATGACTGGCATGCGCAGTAGCCGCTCGACTGTCGTAAAGAATACTCGCCTCTGACATTGGTAGTCGCAACTGTCGTCTCTCCGTTGCAAAACTGAGAGGGCGAAAGTATACGCGTGCGCACGTACAAGCACTTTCTGCGTCAGACGAGGAGCTCGGGAAAGCCACCGCGCAACGGCAGACGCGCATACGTACCAGCTGCGGGTTATTAGTCACCTATATCGAGCTTTGGCACGCTTCTTCATGCACTGACAGGCGTAGGTTCAAACTCCATGGTGGGATCAAGGGAATACAATTACTTTTTTGTTACACGAGTATATTCCAGCCTCGTGTACCTAAAATGTTATCATTACATGTTTGGATTTAATATCAACTCGTCGTCATCATCAGTTGATCTTCATCGGTTGATTTTCAAGAAACTGTGTGCATTATCCTGGGCCTGGCTACACACAAACTAAGACTAGGCATGCGAACCGCACACAATTTCCTTAAGTTGTAGTTTCAAGTGATAAAAATCATCCGATGATGACTTGGTAATAAGTCCAAACCGGTCATGATACCATTTGGCTGTCCTGAATGTGGAATATATAATAAAAAATGTACAAGACGGTCGCTTTGTTTCCATAAGACATTATGCTGTGTAATACAATTGATACTACGAGGGTCGTTCAATAAGTAATGACCCACATTTTTTTCTCAGAACGTATTTATTGTTAAGAGTCTGAATTTGGTGAAAACATACATCAACATGTCATGTCCATGTCTAAATTTTCTACGTAGTCTCCGCCACTTTTTATGGACCCACGCCAAAGTTGTGGAAGAGCATGTATTCCCTGCTGGTAAAAGCTCTTGTCCTGCAGGCGTAACCATGTTTTCACTGCATGACTGACACTCTCGTCATCTTCAAAGAGTGTTCCCCGTAGAAAATCTTTAAATGGCCCAAACAGATGGAAGTCCGACGGTGCCAGGTCTGGACTGTAGGGTAGATGAGGCAATGATGTCGAACCCAATTTGGCGATGTGTTCCCTGGTTCTTAGATTTCTGTGTGGGAGTGCATTATAGTGTTTGAGCAAGATATCTGCTGGATTCTTGTCTTAGCGAACACGTCGGAAACGGTTCTCGAGTTTGTTTAGAGTCTTCACGTATGCCTCTGAACTGATGGTTGATCCTCTTGGCACCACATCCACGAGAACGACCCCATCACAATCTCAGAAGACTGTCACCATGACTCTTCCGGCAGAGGGGGTTGTCTTGAATTTCTTCTTTCGTGGCGAATGAAGATGATGCCACTCCACAGACTGCCTCTCTGTTTCCGGTGCAAAGTGGTGCACCCAGCTTTTGTTGCCCGTAACGGTCTGTGACAGAAAGGCCTCTCCGTCGGTCTCAAAACGCTCCAACATTTCACAAGAAATGGCCTTTCTTTGAATCTTGTGGTCCGCTGTGAGCATTCGTGGAACCCATCGTGAGCATCTCTTTGAATATGCTAGAGTCTCGATCATTGCAGACGCACTTCCAATGGTGACTGACAACTGTAGAGCCAATTGTCGAGTTGTGATGCGCATACAAACGATTCAGCATGTCTGGAGCAGTGGCTGCGACAGGACGTCCCGAGCGTGGCTGATCACGGAGCTCCGTTTCTGCATTTCCTGAGGCTGTAACGTTCTTTACCCATCGCCCAACTGTACTCCTATCAGCTGCAGCATCGCCATACACTGCACACAAATGTTTATGGATGTTCACCGCGGTTTCTTTTTCTGCAGACAAGAATTCAGTAACAGCACGGCGCTTCTAACGTGAGTCGTATGTAGACGCCATTTTGACGCTGTACTACTGTTCTGCCATCTGCCAGAACGGTGCGAAACTTCACCGGCGCACAGAATAAACGTCAAATGTGAAGCACCAACAAGGACGTTTGTCTATGTATATTAATGGCTTTTTTAAAAAAAATGTGGGGCATTATTCGTTCAACGAACCTCGTACATGTTTATTATTATGCAGGACTAACGGGTGCAGTTCGGAATTATAAAACTGCCACTGACAAGAAATGAGTACTTAGAAAAGGTATGCCGAACTTTGGTGCAACGTTTTTACTGAAGGCATTAACTGAGAGTTATGTGTGGCATATTTATGAGTCATTACGTGCCTCGCTCACTCGATTTAAGTCCTTACTTTATTGGCATTGGCTTCTGCGCGACAGCTTACTTCATTTACCGAGTCACAAGACAGTCAGTGAAGAAATTTTTGACTTTCTGAACAAGAAGTGAAGAGATGCTTTGAAGTACAGGCCCTAGTGTGAGCTAAAGAACGCATATACACTACTGGCCATTAAAATTGCAACACCACGAAGATGTGCTATAGACGCGAAATTTAACCGACAGGAAGAAGATGCTGTGATATGCAAATGATTAGCTTTTCAGACCATTCACACAAGGTTGCCGCCGGTGGCGACACCTACAACGTGCTGACTTGAACGTTTTCAACCGATTTCTCATACATAAACAGCAGTTGACCGGCGTTGCCTGGTGAAACGTCGTTGTGATGCCTAGTGTAAGGAGGAGAAATGCGTACCATCATGTTTCCGACTTTGATAAAGGTCGGATTGTAGCCTATCGCGATTGCGGTTTATCGTATCGCGACATTGCTGCTTGCGTTGGTCGACATCCAATGACTGTTAGCAGAATATGGAATCGGTGAGTTCAGCAGGGTAATGCGGAACGCCGTGTTGGATCCCAACGGCCTCGTATCACTAGCAGTCGAGATGACAGGCATCTTATCCGCATGGCTGTAACGGATCGCGCAGCCACGTCTCGATCCCTGAGTCAACAGATGCGGACGTTTGCAACACAACAACCATCTGCACGAACAGTTCGACGACATTTGCAGCAGCATGGACTATCAGCTCGGAGGCCGTGCCGGCGGTTACCCTTGACGTTGCATCACAGACAGGAGCGCCTGCGATGGTGTGCTCTACGACGAAACTGGGTTGCACGAATGGCAAGACGTCATTTTTTCGGATGAATCCAGGTTCTGTGTACATGATCACGATGGTGGCATCCGTGTTTGGCGACATCGTGGTGAACGCACATTGGAAGCGTGTATTCGTCATCCTCATACTGGCGTATCACCCGGCTTGATGATATGGGGCGCCAATGGTTACACGTCTCTGTCACCTCTTGTTCGCATTGAAAGCACTTTGAACAGTCATTTCAGATGTGTTACGACCCGTGGCTCTACCCTTCATTCGATCCCTACCAAACCCTATACTTCAGCAGGATAATGCACGACCGCATGTTGCAGGTCCTGTACGGGCCTTTCTGGATACAGAAAATGTTCCACTGCTGCCCTGGCCAGCACATTCTCCAGATCTCTCACCAATTGAAAACGTCTAGTCAATGGTGGCCGAGCAACTGGCTCGTCACAATACGCGAGTCACTACTCTTGATGAACTGTGGTATCGCGTTGAAGCTGCATGGGCAGCTGTACCTGTACACGCCATCCAAGCTCTGTTTGACTCAATGCCCAGGCGTATCAAGGCCGTTATTACGGCCAGAGGTGGTGGCTCTGGGTATTGATTTCTCAGGATCCATGCACCCAAATTGCGTGAAAATGTAATCACATGCCAGTTCTACTACAATATATTTGTCCAATGAATACCCGTTTATCATCTGCATTTGTTCTTGGTGTAGCAATTTTAATGGCCAGTAGTGTAGGTCAGCGGTCTGCCAATATCGAAGACACGACAACTACCAGTGGTTAACAGATACAGCCCGTAATAGCCCATCTCAAGAGAATTATCCTGGCAGCGCTGTTTAAGGCGGCACCGACCACTGGATGCCAGGGGAGGCGCGTCCGCCAGCATAACAAAAGGAGCCGAATGGGAAGGTCACAGGAGACTTCAGTGACTCCACGTGGACCAGTCGCTGGATGTTACCTGTGGTGAAAAATGCATCAGGAAGATTTCGTCCCTCCTACAGCTTCCCCAAATCGACTGTTGGTGAAGTGGCTGTGGTGCGGAAACGTAAAAGACCAGGCAGACGTCATTTAGTGACAGATAGGGACACACTATCATTGCACAGGATGAGTGTAAAACATCGCAGGAAATCGGAGGAACGAAATCACCCGCGGCTTCTAGAGTGTTACCAGCGGTCCACGTATAACAATGGCTGTGCGTAGGGGGTTAAAAAGGACGGGTGGGGTACAAAGGTCGAGCGGCTTCTCGCAAGTCACGCATTCCCATTCTCAACGCTTGAGGTTGCTCAAGGCACGACACCACTAGACAGAAACGAGTGAATCGCGCTATACACTGTGGCAACCCGATGGAAGGGTTTGGGTGCGGCGAATGCCTGGGGAACGTTATCTAACGTCAAGTGTAGTGCCAACAGTGGAGTACAGAGAAGCTGGTGTTACTGTATGGAGGTGTTTTTCGTGGGAAGGGTGTGGTCCGCTTATTGTGCTTAAGAAAACGCTAGAATTAACCAATTTTGCAGTATTGTGTACTGCGTACAATGGAGTGTGGAGTCGATCAGTGTTTGTGTCAGGACGACAATGCACCCTGTCACAAAGAAACACCTACGAGGCAATTGTTTATGGACAATAACATTCCTGAAATCGACTAGCCCGTCCAGAGTATCGACGTGAGGCCAAGAGAGCAAGTTTGGGGTGAAGTTAGAACGCTCGACTTCACTCCAGACCCCAGCGTCCACCAGCTTCTCTCATTTCGGCTCTTGAGGAAGAATGGGCTGCCATTCCTCCACCGACAGCTAAACACCTCACCTCACTGAAAGCGTCCCCAGCAGAGATCAAGCCGCCATAAAGGCCAAAGACGGGCACACCGCATGTTAGTGTCCACTAACAGGTGTCCGGATGTCAGCCCTTGTAAGGCAAACTGAGGAGCTACTTGATTGGGAAATTGCTGCTCTGGTCTCTTAAACTGACATGCGGCCGGGAGAGCGGTGTCTCACCACATGACCCTCCACATCCGCATCCAGTGACGCCTGTAGGTGAGGATGACACGGCGGCCGGTCGGTACCGTTGGGTCTTCGTGGTCTGTTCGGGCGGAGTTAAGTTTTTTAACAGGTGTCCGGATCCCTTTCATCTGATAGTGTATACAGTAATATTGGCAAGGACACTGTAACATTTCCCGGAAACCTTTCGTCCATTGTTATAGATCAAATTTCAGCACATACGTTGTAGATGCCCAAGCTCTTGCGACCATTTTTGTAAGCGAAGATGAACGAGAAATTCTTCGACATCAAACTTACTTATATATTCATGTGTCCATCGTTGCTATAGCTGTGCAGGTTCACGGTTATATTCCAGTGTGTGTTGCGGAATGTTGTACGTTACTCCGCGCCACTGACGTTGCAAAGGAGAAGTCACATCCTTCCTTCGGCACACACCTGGCCCCCAACCTCACAACGCTCAGGATGTCCAACTTTTGTTCGCGAGGGACCAATAAGCGCTAGTTCCTCTATGTATCCGCGCTTGCAAATCATGTCGACGAATGATCCCCGTGCAACCACAGACACTTATTGCCGGATAGTACCTTCCAATAGTGTAACTGCGCTGTTGCGCGTCTCCCATCTGAAACGGCATAACTACCAGTGCCGCTTATTTATTGTTCTATCCCTAGACGTGTAGAGATCTTTCCAGAACGAACAACACAGCTAAGGTCACTCAGAGTAATCCGTCAGTCTCCTACAGCTGCGAACGATGAATCTGTCAACGTGAATTGAGGCTGCCTACAGACCAATACCCCAGAAACTAACGAAATGTTTTTGATTCTAAGCCATAACTCTGAGTCCCTGTTTCAAATCAGGTACTATAGTTACGAAAGAAAGGAAGGAAGGGAGTAACGTTGGAGTTTAAAACACTGTCGATACTATGGTAATTACAGGTGTATCATACATTAAGATGGGCAGGATGTAGAACTCAACCGTCCATAACCTATTAGAGAAAACCATCACATCATGTGCCTGAAGCAATTTAGAGAATCTACTGAAAATTGGAAGCTGTATGGCCACAGCGGAATTTAAATCCCATTCCTCCCCAATGTGAGTAAAAAGTTTTAACAACTGCGCCATCGCTCTCGGTACTTTAGTTTGGAAGCCTTTACTATGATCTGTCATTTATACACTTCTTAGGGCCGGCCGGAGTGGCCGAGCGGTTAAAGGCGCTACAGTCTGGAACCGCACGACCGCTACGGTCGCAGGTTCGAATCCTGCCTCGGGCATGGATGTGTGTGATGTCCTTAGGTTAGTTAGGTTTAAGTAGTTCTAAGATCTAGGGGACTTATGAACACAGCAGTTGAGTCCCATAGTGCTCAGAGCCATTTGAACCATTTGAACACTTCTTAGGTGTTAGTAGTATCGATCCATTCTCTCCTTGTCATTTCTTCGTTCTGCAATTTTCTTCTCTAGTTGATATATGATGAACGAGACATTTCCTTTCAGATATAGCCTCTTAAGTAGCATAGCCATCGGGCAGAACTGGTTTACAATTTATACTCTGCAGTGAATAGGAAGTACAGAGCAAAATGAGTCCTGCCTTATGCGCACTACATATTAGCTGTAAATTAAGTCGGACATTGCTACATCATGTATTCAAACTCCATGAGCTCCACTTTGTCAGCCTGACGATATCGTGTACTGGGAAGCAAGAACCTCGACTGTACGCCTAAATGAGGTATCACTTACTGTGCTATCCTTATTGAATAATTTACGGCGATGGATGCAACTTTGAACCTTTAACGTGTTGCCACCAGCGCAATGATTATTTGAAGTTATTCTCATTCGCACAGTGAAACTAGTAATAAAACAAATAGGCTCTGAGAAATGATTTATTGGAACACAAAAATATATAAAAGTCGTGTGATTAAAACTTCATGTGATTGGTTTTCGCAGAATTAAAATAAAATGCGTGGACATTATAATCTTCCTTTAAGGAGTTAAATCTCTCCTTAATTCAAGTCTTGTGTCACGTAGCTGGTTGACATCGCGTTCACGAAATTTTGTGGAAGCAAACAGATGCTATCCACCTGTCAAAAGGTGAGCATGGGTAAATGTGTTGCAGTGTATAACGTGACACATCGTCGTGACTGAAAAAAGTTGTCCGAGAACAGGAAACTAGTACCATATTCAGCAGCAGTGAACGAGAAAATGTCGAGAAAGCCCACCCAGTTTATCAGAGAGAGATTACTTTTAGTCTCTGCGAAGCGTATCTTTGACGTTCTTCAAGAGCATGGCACAAACAGAAAACTGTAGAAATAATTTTCCAGTAAGAGAGTCTGAACTCACAACAGAAATTAAATGTAATTTACAGTCATGTCATGGTGCAGTCTATATGGAATTGGATTCGTGTTCAGGAGGGATGGAGTTCAAATCCAAGTGTGACCAAGTCTTTAGTCGTCCACAGTTTCGATGAATCGTTTAAAATCAACAGCGGGATAGTTTCTACAAAAATGACACCACCACTTGTCTTTCAGTCCTTCACGGCCTTAGGCTCCGTTTCTAAGGATCTCGTCATTAGCAGCACATTAAAGTTTAATCTCCCTTCCGTGATATTCATAGCGTGTTCCGTCATTTGGCACAAAAACTTAACTCGCAAAGGCTCCTCAATGAAATATCCACGTAACAGTTGGAAATATTTTCGAAAACGTTACATACGGTATCATATTGGCGAAGGTATGTCATTGGAAAAAGACCACGGCTTAACTTGGAAAAAAATGGCGTCAGCAGCACCGTGAACTGACTTCTGGAATTACTGGTCGCTCCATTACTGGAGCAGGACTGGATCTAGAAATTTTGGTTCATGACACACTCAGCGAGAATCATAAAAAAATCCATATCAACAGTGTTAATGCATAGAATAGCTTCCTTCACCTTTGACCTCAGCGGCCAACGAAACAGTTCGGAGTACGGTGTCCATTGGGTCTGACGGCAAAATGCTGAAAACTGCTATTGTATTATCGCTCCCAGACTAATTATTCCCATCAGTTGTACTGCTTGCACATAAATCATTTGTTTATAGCTTTAATGCTCAAGGAGCTATAAAGAAGGAACTACAAATTTCATACGGAATTTTAAAAGCGAATCGCGTGAATAAATTATTCACAGAAGCGTCTCAGCTGTCCGTCTCGCCCTTTTAACGCGTCATCTGCCATCAAAATACAAAAGATGTGACCACTAAATGTGGCACACAGGGAAGTCACGTTACTGCCGATTAATTTGTCCACAGGAGCTGCTGGAGCCAATGTACCCTCGTAGTTACCTGGTGAGGGACTGTGCGTGTTTTTCTGTTGCTGTTCTCGCTGGAGTGCGCTCTGGAATTGTGTAGGCTGCCATTTGGTGTGTGGTTGTAGCTGTTTCACTGCGTTACCCTACCACGATAATTTCTTGTCCGGTCAAATTTTGCTTCGTCCTCGCTATCTTCAAGAAACATCGTTTTCACTCTTCTGTCACATTTTCTCCATTTCTGATCGAATTCAAGACCTTATGTCCTTCGAAAGCGGCTGACTTCCGGGGAGAATATTAAATTAGTTTTAATAAGGAAGTTAGGCGGGTGTAAATGCCCGTTTATACGATAAGAGACTTGCGTTCTAAAGCAGCTGTGTGCGCCTGTTTAGGCAGAGGACCGCCTCGTGCTTTCGTTTACACGATGCGGAACTTCGTGCGTAGGCAAGGAAGGGCTGAGCGCTAAGTTTGCGCAAGGCAAGCACGCCGACGTGCTCTGTCGCGCCTCTACCTTCAATCCCGTGACGGTGCTGATCGGTATCGAGGGGTATTCCGTTTGTCGGTGGCAATGTGGGGGCCAGCTTATGGGGGGACACGGCACTGCAGCCCGCTTGAAATACCATCAGCAACTTCGTTGGCATGACAGCAGCAGATATTCAATATCATGTATCACTGATCAGTCTGAAAATTGATGCGAAGCTGAGAGAAGCAACTAACTGTTTGAGCAAGGCTGGCCGTGACGCGGTGTTCCGTTGCGAAGGCGTTCATACTCACACACAAGTTTAAAGTATCTGTCCAAAGTGGCAAAGAGTACGATATCCGTCAGTTTGTGATGCTTCGCGCTGGGGACACATTTACACTAAGCGAGGCTTGCCTAGCGGAAACGCGCCTTGGAACCAATGCACACTTCAACAAATACTGCTGTTACAGTATAGTTCAATTCTTTTATCTTGGCGGTTCGCGCATGCCCGCCCAGACGCGGGAGATTGCTGCGTAGCCAATTGTACGCGCCAAGAGAAGCAGCGCCATAGTATAGTTCGCAAACTTAACGTTTAGGGGGGGAGCGCACAGTTTATGAAGTAGAGCCACCACGGCCGCATTAACCCTTTCGCTGCTACAGAGACGTGCTCCCCGCATTCCGCGCTGTGCGCGATTTTGTCATCACTACACTGCTCGCCTGTGCAGACACACGGTGTTTCGACTCCTTTGACACACTTTATCATTCGATTTCATAAAAACTATTAGGCCCAAAAAATTGGTTTTTACACATCATCTTCACTGATACCTTTCCCCCATAAATGACTTAATTTTGTTTCGATGTTCAACGCAGTTATTGTGCAGCATTAGATGTAGTAAACCATTGCACGAAATTTTGAAGAGTTTTCAGAGGTAAAAGTCCATAGCGTATACTTTCCATATGGTCGATTTTAGTTGCCACTAGAAATTTCAAAAAATTATAATCAAACGAATAAAATTCATGAAGTAAGACACTTCGATATTGTTTTTAAATAATGAAAACATTAAGCACCGAACAAGGTTTAAACTCAGAACCTTTCGCTTAGCAGCCATACACTTTAACCATTACGCTAACGCAGCTCGTCATGCAATGCATCTCCCAGAGGACTTTAACATATTACGCAAAATACCGACAAACACTGTTGGTATGACTATGAATTACTCACGTTTCGTCGAAGTACAATAGGAAATAACAATTACCGCTGTTCTTTATTGCGAAAAAGCGGTTAGTGAGAATGATGCAAACACCTTTCCTTGCTATCGCCCGAATTAGGAGGCTTATTGCTTGTTTGGTTTAATTAATTAATAGAATATGAAGCAATTGGTATAAAGAATGCTTTTTCCAAACTTTCTGTAAAAAAAGTCTGCTATCAAGACATTGCTTTTTCAATTACTTTATTTATGATTGAACGTTTCTAAAACTGAAGACACTCGTCCGTGGTCTGCACTGCAGTCAAGCTCTGGCAACGTCGTTCTCTGTTCATTGGCTGACTGTGTTTTGTGACGTCAGATGCACAGAACGAACCTAAACTCGGCCGCCGTCATAAATGACGCGCACTTTAGTAGCAGATCTGCAGTAATGACGTTCAGGTGTGGTTGGGTACAGTCTGCCCAAAATAGTAAACGGCAGTTCTTCATGTACTAATACAATACCTTAAAAAATGGGTAGTTTTACATGTAAGCTGTAGGTGGAAGGGGGGAGGGGGAGAAAGGAAATGAAAGGGATTACTGACGTCAGTTGCATCAAGACATTAGGGAGAAACAGCGACGACGAGCTAAAAAGTGTACCGAACCGGGATTCGAACCCGCTATCTCCTGCTTATTGGGCATGTGCGTTAATCACTGCACCGCCCGGGCATCCGGAGCACAGTGTTACCGCAACTGCGCGGACTATCTGGGCACGCTTCAAGGCCGACCGACACTCCCACCGAGCACCACCTACCCGCGGTCCCTCTCCATTTCCTCTAGGCACGCTGTTCTGAGACTGCCATAGGAGGTCTGACGTATGTGTGCATTCGCAGTGAAGAAGGTGGGTCCATTGCTCATCCAGGCGAATCAATTATATGAATGCGTGGCGTGTGTTCTTTCGGACATGTCCGAAAGAACAGACACCGTGCGTTAATATAATTGGGTAGTTTTACCCACACACAACACGTGCGTAGTAACATTTTTTTCGCAAAACGTACAGTGGCAATGATCCCAGATTAACAACAGTTTGTTCGACTCGAAGACTCCACCTATAAATTCTTCAGATACGTATGAGAGTGTTAATAGAACTTGCTCATATCTGCACAGTAAGATGACGTAACATCAGGAATGGCGTCTGCTCACAGAAAGAAAACGAAAATAAACGAGTTCATATACAGGATATCGTAAAGTGCCTGCTTCTCTAGCAGAAAGGCACGCGCAATCATCTGGCGAACACCCTACATTTTGTATTGTTTACAGATGGGGACTCTTTCAGTCGTTATAAACTGCTGCAACAGCCGTATCTGGAATCATGAAAACTCACGCACCGCGCTCGTTTCACGTCATACCTCTAACGAATTATCTATTAATTTTTGTGTTTTAATTGTATAATATGAACTAACAGATCTTATGTCTAGTTACTGCGTTTGAATAGTTCACTTGACATGTGGCGTCACCTGTTTTGGAAACTGTACCTCTTGTTAAACGCGAGACGATTCGATTTTAACACGATGGTACACCTTTAACTTCGATATTGACATGCGTGCGCATCTGAACAACTACTACCAACATCATTAAATTGGGCCATCGTGGTCATCGGATCTCGTTCCGATACTTTTTTTTTCTGGTGAGGTTCAACGAAGTCGTTGGTTATGAAATTAAAACGTGGTTGGTAGGATCTAGATGCCTGTCTCATTGTGCGATAGACAATCGGAAAATTTTAGAGAGCGGGACAAAATTTTGTGCGGCGTTGTAATCAAAGTGTTAGTCTAGCGGTCGCCAGTTTTGAAAGATGGTATGAGCTTAAGTTGTTGTAGTACGGTGTATTCTGTTTGTTTCAGTAAAAAATTATATATTCATTCAGACCCTTATTTCAAAATATTCCGTGTATGAGAAGGGGCTAAAACTGAAGCAGGCTGAAAGCTGGCACTGGCCTGCACTCTCAGATACGCCCAAAGAATCACCGAGCTCCACGTCATCACCACACGGACGCAAGAGGCCAATATTTCGTGGTATTCTTCACGGAGGTTTTCGTAGAGATGAAGTTCCACCAGCACACTGGTGCACGGTCCGCCGACCAGCGAATGAGCACTGCCAGTCTCCCTCCCCTCACCAGACAGATTTTGGTGATCACAATTTCTTCCAGAGCTGTCATTAGAGCGTTCTACCGCTCTCCCAGCGACATTGCATTTTAGCAGTTTGGTGACCTCTCCCCCGACGTTGCTTTATACTTGAATACATCTCGTTACCGTAAGGTGAGGGAATTCTGTTTTTAAACAACAATAACAAGACGAAATCATCCAAAACTGAGGATGTTTTTGATTGTGGCCAATTTGGCTTTAGAAAAGGAAACTGCACCAGAGAGGTAGCTATGACGTTGCGTTTGATAATGGCGCAAGACTTTAGAGAAATCATGACACCTCCAAAGTGCTTGTCAAACTATGAAAAGTGTTCGATAAAATGTGCAGGATGTTCGAAATTTTCAGGAAAGTACGTGGAAGCTATAACGAAAGTAGGGAAACATACAAGATTTACAAGAACCAAGGGCGAGCAGTTAGAGAGGAGGACTAAGAGAGAAGTGGTCGGATTAAAAAAGCGTAAGGCAAGGATGTAGTTTTTCTCCACTATTGTTCAACATGCACAGAGAGGGAGTAATGACGGAAATACGGGGACGGTTCAGGTGCAGGATTAAAATCCATGTTAGTAAATATCAGTGGGAAGCTTTCCTGTTGTCACTGCTATCCTCGGGGAAAGTATGGAAGAATTACACGTCGTGTCGAAGAGAATTCACAATCTAACGAGCACTGAATACGGACAGAGGGTAACAATGTGTCAAAATCCAGTCACCACCTACAGTAAGTGTAACCACACAGCCAGAATTCGCACCGGTCTCTAGCTCATCCGAACCAGAACAGGAATGACGGAAGATAGAATAAGTCCTAAACCAGGCGCCGGAACATGACCAAGACGGAGATATGAAACACTGTTAACAAACAAAAGCAATTTCTATAAGAATTCCACAAATTTAAGCAAAATTGATACAGATACTGCAGAGACTACAGAAGTCAAAGTCACATAATGGTGGCAACATAGTAGACGGTGGGAATAATCATTCATAAATTATACAGCATCTGAATAATTATAACACGCAGAATGGAAGGCAGTCTCGTCCCCTAACAACGTGAAAAATTATTGGTTTCCATATTCATTCCCGAGTTACTTGTTATTCTGGCTGGTTATCGACTGCCCTTTCGAGAAAGGCTACATATTCTAAATTGTACTTACTCCCATAAGCAACTACATTGAGATGACGAAAGCCGTCGAGTATCTCCTAATATCATGTCAGACCTCATTTTGCCCAGACGTACTGTAGCAGCTCCAAGTGGCATGGACTCAACAACTCAGTGGAAGTCCACTGCAGAAATATTAAGCCACGCGGCCTCAATAGCCGTCCACAGTTGCGAAAGTGTAGCCGGTACAGGATTCTATACACGAACTGACACCTCGATTACGTCCCATAAATGTTCGATATGTGGCCAGATCATTCGCTGTAACTGTCTAGAATGTTCTTCAAACCAGTGGAGAACAATTGAGGCCCAGTGACATGGGGCATTGTCATCCACAAAGATTCCATAGTTGTTTGGGAAGTCCATGAATGGCTGCAAATGGTCTGCAAGTAGCCTGACATAACCATTTCCAGTCAATATACGGTTCGGCTGGGTCAGACGACCCAGTACATTCGATGTAATCACAGCCAACACGATTATGGAGCCTGCACAGTGTCTTGTTGACAACTCTGGTCCATGGCTTCGTGGGGTCTGCGCCACACACGGACCCTAACATCAGCTCTTAGGGAAAAAAAAGCACTCTGTCTTCAAGCCACGAGTAGCCTACCGGGACCATCCGACCGCCGTGTCATCCTCGGTGGAGGATGCGGATAGGAGGGGCGTGGGGTCAGCACACCGCTGTCCCGATCGTAAGATGGCATTCTTGACCGAAGCCGCTACTATTCGGTCGAGTAGCTCCTCAATTGGCATCACGAGGCTGAGTGCATCCCGAAAAATGGCAACAGCGCATGGTGGCTGGATGGTCACCCATCCAAGTTCCGACCACGCCCGACAGCGCTTAACTTCGGTGGTCTCACGGGAACCGGTGTATCCACTGCGGCAAGGCCATTGTTCTTACCAGCTGAAATCGGCAGTCATCTGACCAGGCCACGGTCGTGTAGGGTTCAACCGATGTGGGCACGTGCCCAGGAGCGGCGCTGTAGGTACTGCCATGCAGTCAGCAAAGGTACTCGCGTCGGTCGTCTGCTGCCACAATGCATTAACGCCAGATTTCGTCGCACTGTCCAAACGGATACGTTCGTTGTACTTCCCACATTGATTTCTGCCGTTATTTCACTCAGTGTTGCTTTGTCTGTTATCACTGACAACTCTACAGAAACGGCGCTGCTGTCGGTCGTTAAGTGAAGGCCGTCGGCCACTGCGTTGCCCGTGGTGAGAAGTAATACCTGTAATTTTGTACTTGCGGCACACTCTCGACACTGTGGACCTCGGTATACTGAATGCCCTAGCAATTTTCGAAATGGAATGTCCACCCTTGCGTCTAGCTCCAACTACCATTCCGCGTTCAAAGTCTATTAATTCCCGTCGTGCGCCCATAATCACGCCGAGAACCTTTACACACGAACCACCTGAGTACAGGAGACACTCCGCCGATGCACTGCTGTTTTGTACTTTGCATATGCGATACTATCGCCATCTGTACATGTGCATATCACTATCCAGTGACTTTCGCCACCTCAGCTTCACGCGTCACATCTATCCAAGGACTAACACATTCCTCTAGCTCTGATATATTCCAACCCCACCTTTTGGCACATGCGTAGTCGTTAGTCTACAAAACAGAAAGTCTGGACTAGACAAGTGTTGTTCCAGGGATTTCCTCCGCCTGTTGACGTGACTTCCGCCTCTAGAACGTCCAAATCGTGCCGCTCCGTGACTCGCACTCCGCGTTAAACTACGCGTCTCTCTGGGAGCGGCGAGGGAGGCCGGCTCTCAGTTCAGAGGAAGGCCGAGTTCAGAGGAAGGCCGGAGTAGGTTGGTCGATTTGGTGGAAGAGACCAAACACCCAGGTCATGGGTCTCATCGGATTAGGAAAGGATGGGGAAGAAAGTCGGCCGTGCCATTTGAACGGAACCATCCCGGCATTTACCTGAAGCGATTTAGGGAAATCACGGAAAACCTAAATCAGGACGGTCGGGCGCGGGTTTGAACCGTCGTCCTCCCGAATGCGAGTCTAGTGCGCTAACCAATACGCGACCTCGCTCGGTGAGGAAGGCCGGAGCGTACCGTCTTCCATACGGCCAAGTCTACCAAAGCGCAGTGCTGTCCAGAGCAGCCTTCGGCCTGAGAACTGAAATGCCGTGTGACGAGGGCCTCCCGTCGGGTAGACCGTTCGCCTGGTGCAAGTCTTTTGAGTTGAAACCACTTCGGCGACTTGCGTGTCGATGGGGATGAATGATGATGATAAGGACAACACAACCCTGAGCGGAGAAAAACCTCCGACCCAGCCGGGAATCGAAGCCGGGCCGTTAGGTATGACATCCTGTCGCGCTCACCACTCAGCTATCAGAGGCGGACGGACTGAGAACTGATTGGCTGTCTGTGATCTTTATGTGCCACATGTGACAATTATCAGCAGCTGAATACTTGTTACTGCTGCTTACATTAACCGGACTGCCTTTGGAGCAAGAAGCAGAGGTGGAACAGTATCGGGAATTTGTGACAGGTTGCGTGTCTGACGGCACGTTTCGTTGTTTCGGACCCCGGCGAGGGTTTTCCAGCGAAACGCAAGCGTGCCGCGCCGTGCTGTGTCGCTGTCGCTGCCGGTGTGGGTGCGGCGACCCCTTGGCCGTATTCCAGTTCCGCACAGTGGGTGAGCGCGGTGCACACTGCGGGGCCGGTCACGCGACCGTTTTTTATTCGGCGCAGCCACGTTCCGCATCAGTTTTATGCGTAGGATGTCCTCATTGCACCTCGTTGCCGTGGCTCCCCGACATGCGCGGTATTCGAGCTATGAACAGCTAGTTCTTTTTCGCTTTTGGCAATTTGTGAGCACTTACTTTTCATCTTTTTTTCTCTCACCGGCCTTCTGATTGGTTTGCAGCAGCCCACCACAACTCCCTTTCCTGTGCGGATCTCTCCATCACATACTAACACCTACCCCACACCTCTAAAATTTGTTGGGTATACAATAGACTGTTTCTGCCCCTACAGTTTTAATGCGAATCGCGTCCCACACCTCTCAACCCCCCCCCCCCCCCCCCACGAGTACCTCTAGTACAGCGGTTCCCAATCGGAGGCTAACTACCGCTTCAGGCTAAAATACACTACTGGCCATTAAAATTGCTACACCGAGAAGAAATGCAGATGATAAACGGGTATTCATTGGACAAATATATAGAAGTGACACGTCATTACATTTTCACGCATTTTGGGTGCATAATTCCTCAGATATCACTACCCAGAACAACCACCTCTGGCCGTAATAACGGCCTGGGCACTGAGTCAAACAGAGCTTGGATGGTGTGTACAGGTACAGCTGCCCATGAGGCTTCAACACGATACCAGAGTTCATCAAGAGTAGTGACTCGCGTATTGTGGCGAGCCAGTTGCTCGGCCACCACTGGCCAGACGTTTTCAGTTGGTGAGAGATCTGGAGAATGTGCTGGCTAGGACAGCAGTCGAACATTTTCTGTATCCAGAAAGGCCCGTACAGGACCTGCAACATGCGGTCGTGCATTTTCCTGCTGAAATATAGGCTTCCGCAGGGATCGAATGAAGGGTAGAGCCACGGGTCGTAACACATCAGAAATGTAAAGTCCACTGTTCAAAGTGCCGCCAATGCGAACAAGAGGTGACCGAGACATGTAACCAAAGGCACCCCATATCATCACGCCGGGTGATACACCAGTATGGCGATGACGAATACACGCTTCCACTGTGCGTTCACCGCGATGTCGCCAAACGCGGATGCGACCATCAGGATCCTGTAAACAGAACCTGGATTCATCCGAAAAAATGACGTCTTGCCATTCCTGCACCCAGGTTCGTCGTTGAATACACCATAGCAGGCGTTCCTCTCTGTGATGCAGCGTCAAGGGTAACCGCAGCCATGGTCTCGGAGCTGATAGTCCATGCTGCTGCAAACGTCGCCGAACTGTTCGTGCAGACGGTTGTTGTCTTGCAAACGTCCCCATCTGTTGACTCAGGGATCGAGACGTTGCTGCACGATCCGTTACAGCCATGCGGATAAGATGGCTGTCATCTCGACTGCTAGTGATACGAGGCCGTTGGGATCCACCACGGCGTTCCGTATTACCCTCCTGAACCCACCGATTCCATATTCTGCTAACTGTCATTGGATCTCGACCAACGCGAGCAGCAATGTCGCGATACGATTAACCGCAATCGCGATAGGCTACACCTGTCAGAATCATATCTACACATATCAGGGGTCCCATATCACTCCAACTGCACACACCCCACACCATTACAGAGCCTCCACCATTTTTAAGATCCCCCTGGTGACATGCAGGGTCCATGGATTCATGGGATTGTCTCCATACCTGTACAAGTCCATCCGCTCGATACAATTTGAAACGAGACCCATCAGACCAGGCAACTTGTTTCCAGCCATCAACAGTCCAATGTCGGTGTTGACGGGCCCAGGCGAGGCATAAAACTTTGTGTCGCGCACTCATCAAGGGTACACGAGTGGGCCTTCGGCTCCGAAAACCCACATCGATGATGTTTCGTTGAATGGGTTGATGCCCCAGCATTGACATCTGCAGCAATTTGCGAAAGGGTTGTGCTTCCGTCACGTTGAACGATTCTGTTAAGTCGTCGATGGTCCCATTCTTGCAGGATCTTTTTCCAGCCGCAGCGATTCGGAGATTTGACGTTTTGCCGGATTCCCGATATTCACGGCACACTCGTGAAATGGTCGTACGGGAAAATCCCCACTTCATCGCTACCTCGGAGATGCTGTGCCCCACCGCTCGTGCGCCGGCTATAACACCACATTCAAATTCACTCAAATCTTGATAACCTGCTAGTGTAGCAGCTGTAACCGATGTAACAACTATGCCAGAGACTTGTTGTCTTATGTAGACGTTGCCGACCGCAGCGCCGTATTCTCCCTGTTTACGTATCTCTGTATCTGAATATGCATGCCTATACCAGTTTCTTTGGCGCTTCAGTGTATTATCACTATTTCGTAAGACTGATATACTGATTTCATAAGTTACCAAGAATTATATTTTCTTTGCCAACAGGTAGCACGAAGTGGTTGAGACTACAGCTCGTGATACGAATGTAGGAACACCTTCCTCACGTAGTACACACACACACACACACACACACACACACACACACACACACACACACGTTTCACCACTCATCTACGCTGACGAAAAAAAAGGTCACACCACCAGGAAGGAGTTATGGGGCATAAATTAAAATTGGTAGGCATGGTTCTACACCTGAAACCTGATTCCTATTCACATTTCGAGCCTGTCGCATAAGAGTGGCGTTCGTGGCGCTCTTTGAGGATGCAAATCAGATTTGCTTTTCACACACACAGTAACGGTCGTGAGCGTAGTTACCTTTGAGACTGGGCGTGGCGAGTTGTTGCTAGTCAAGAATGCCGTTAAGGCGGAGACAAAGACGCGACTATCAACACCTCACTGAGTTTGAATGACGCCGCGAGGCACGAGAAGGTGGTTGTTCCTTTTGCGATATTGCAGAAAGACGTCACAGGAATGTAGCCACTGTACTTGACTGCTCGCAGCGACGGTCACGAAAATGTACTGTCATAAGGCGACCGGGCTCTGGACGGCCACGGGACACTACCGAGAGGCAAGACCATCGTGGTCGGCGTATGACTGGCGCATCGTACTGCGTCTGCAGCAGCTATCTGAGCAGCAGTCGGCACCACACTGACACAAGAAACTGTTACAAATCTGTTACTTCAAGTAGAGCTCCGAGCCAGACGCTCTGTAGGGTCAATTCCACTGACCCCAAACCCCACCATTTGCAACTTCTGTAGTGTGAAGCGTGAGCCCATTGGAAGGAAGGATGGAGATCTGTTGGGTTTCTGATGAAAGCTGGTACTGGCTCGGTGCCAGTGATGGCCGTGCGTTGGTTAGGAGCAGCCCAGTTGAGGGCCGGTAATCAAACTGTCTGGGCGTGCTAGACACACTGGGTCCACACCTTGAGTTACGATCTGGGGTGCGATTTCGTATGACAGTAGGAGCACTCTCGTGGTTATCCCAAGCACCCTGACTGCAGACTTGTACGTCAGTCTGGTGACTCGACTTCTTGTGGTGCCATTCATGAACAGCATTCCAGGGAGAGTTTTCCAACAGGATAACATTCGCCCACATACCGTTGTTGTAACCCAACATGCTCTGCCAGAGTGCCGACGTGTTGTCTTGATCTGCTCGATCACCAGATTTCCCACCAACGGAGAACATATTGGACATCATCCGACGCCAAGTCCAGCGTCCTCCAAAAATGGTTCAAATGTCTCTAAGCACTATGGGAGTTAACACCTGAGGTCGGTCATCAGTCCCCTAGACTTAGAACTACTTAAACCTAACTAACCTAAGGACATCACACACATCCATGCCCGAGGCAGGATTCGAACCTGCGACAGTAGTAGCAGCGCGGTTCCGGACTGAAGCGCCTAGAACCGCTCGGCCACTGCGGCCGGCCCACCGTCCTCCACTAACAACATTAACCGTCGCTTTGTCGACGGACTAAGTGGATCAGGCATGGAACTCCATGCCACGAACTAACATCTGACATCTGTACACAACACACTGGTTTGACTCGCGCTTACATTAATCTGTGATCTTGCAATGTTAACCACTTAAATACGTTACCTAGACAAACGTATTCCCGAAATTTCATTACTCTACATTAATTATTTTTTTATGTTGCGATTTTCTTCCATCAGCGTATCATCATTATTTCGTAAGACTGAAAGACTGATTCCATAAGTTACGAATAATTACAATTTTTTTGTCAATGTTGGTGAGATTACAGGCAGAAAAATGAATCTATGAAGATATTCCTCACGTAGTCTACCCACTGCACACGTTCTTTGCACTTGTGCACCGTGTATCCATGACAGTAAAAGAGAGAGACATACATATGACAAACGCTCCCTCTGAGTTTTAGGTAGTTCCCGCAACAGCCTACAAATTACTTAATTATTCACTTCGCAACAATAAACGACCTAAATTACAGCGCAACAGAACAGTAACTACGTCACGGCTACTACACTGTTGTAGAGCCTACACATTCATATTATTATTATTATTATTATTATTATTATTATTATTATTATTATTATTGGCAGGGGCAATTTGTTTCAGTTCATAAATAAGGACTCCAGTTGTCAAGTGATTCATACGCAGTAGACCTAAGTGTAGTGCACACATTTTAAATTGATTTTAAATGGTGTGGATGAAGTACAGGGTGACAATTATTGACCTATATGAAATAAAATCGTCATACCTTCTGAATGGTTTGCGTAAGAACGTTCAAAATGTACGGTTGGTCGCGGGGCATGCTGAGAATTAACATGCGCATGGCTTGGTTTAGCCCACTTTCATTTGGATGGGTTCATCAATAAGCATAATTGGCGCATTTGGGGGACTGAGAATCCGAATTTCACGATCTAGAAGTCTCTTCGCTCTCAACGGATGAGGTGTGGTGTGGTATTTCCAGTCACGGAACAATCGGTGCAATATTCCTTGATGGCACGGTGACTGCCGAGTGGTACGTGAAGGTTTTGGAAGATGATTTCGTCACCATTATCCTAAGTGACTCTGATTTCGATAAAATGTGGTTCATGTAAGATGGAGCTCGACCCCATCGAAGCAGAAGAGTGTTTGATGTCCTGGAGGAGCACTCTGGGGACCGCCTTCTGGCTCTGAGGTACCCAGCGGCCACTGGCATGGGCCTCGATTGGCCGCCATATTCTTCGGATCTGAACACAGGTGACTCCTTTTTGTGGGGCTATATTGAAGACAAGGTGTACACCAATAACCCCAAAACCATTGCTGAGCTGAAAACACCTATTCAGGAGGTCATCGACAGCATCGATGTTCCGACTCTTCAGCGGGCCATGCAGAATTTTGCTATTCGTCTCCGCCACATCATCGACAACGATGGCAGACATATCGAACACGTCATAATCTAAAAAAATGGCTCTGAGCACTATGGGACTTAACTTCTATGGTCATCAGTCCCCTAGAACTTAGAACTACTTAAACCTAACTAACCTAAGGACATCACACACATCCATGCCCGGGACAGGATTCGAACCTGCGACCGCAGCGGTCGCGCGGTTCCAGACTGTAGCGCCTTTAACCGCTTGGCCACCCCGGCCGGCTCATAATCTAAATCCGAATATCTATAGTGACGTTTACAAGTTCAATAAAGTGTGCGCACGCCGTGGTTTGTAACTAATTTACGTTTCTTTTTCATATAGTTCAATAATTTAACCCTGTAAGTGCCGTTAGGGAGATGAGTGTTGCAGAAGCAGCATGTTTTGTAGCAAGCGGCTACTCTCAGTTTCGGTAGTCAACATTTATTTCTGAGGAGCTGTAAGTCCCGGTCGTGATGCACAGAAAATTACTTCAGCGCTCTATAAAGATACTTGTTAGAATCAAACAGTACCAATTGTCTCTTTTACTCATTAGTTCACGCTTTAATAAACACACACACACACACACACACACACACACACACACACACACACACACACACACACACACACAAAGAAGCGAAATATCATGTACTGAATAATGAAAAGGTTCAAAGAAAATTCTTTTCCATTCTAAAGTTTCATTAGGCGCTAATGATGATGATGGTGAGGTATCGGAGGATTTAGAGCACGGGAGTAGCCAATATCCGATTGCCCTTGGGTACAGCAAGTGTACAGGCAGTACAGAAGTCACGATCCACATGATAGAGCGCTGCTGTGATTATGCGAGTTACCGACATGTCAGTCTTCACTGTTCTACGTAACTGTGTTCCCAGTAGCTAATTGTAGGCGCGCGCACGCGCGTGTGTGTGTACGTAAGGATACAGCCGATTTCATTACCTGGAAGATGCTATTTACAAAGCGTGAGGCGCCCACATTCAGTCTTTTTGAATACAACGTTGCACCGCGAGGCACGATGTATCAAGTGTTCCTCTATCATACAGTGCGCTGTTCGCAAAAGACAATGCCTTCCCAATTAAATGCGATTTGCAGACACTTTCAGATCCAAGGATTCCTGCACAATGTGGTAAAATTCACTCCTAACTGCCATTCCTTTTCATGATGCAAGTACTCTCTCTTCAGTTCTCTATCAACAGGGTCGATATGGGCGGGAAGGCCCCTCTAAAATTATGCGATTCGTTTTGACTATGCTACAGAAATATGAACAGCAGCGTAAGTATTTCCTTGCACCGGAAATCGACACTGTGTTAACGAGAAAAAGATACCGATATCGCAAAAAAGCTCCCAATCTTCCTTCTTCCGCTGTTGTATCTCCCGACGTTAACTTGACAACATCTCAACGAACTTCATAGGAGGATACCAAGTTCTTGACAGCAGTACATACAGTACACAAAAGCATGGGACTGAAATGTTCCTCTGGAGTACTTATTGAAGAGCTCTGCACTTGTCCACGGTCATATTCCATAATGGCAGTACCTACACGTAATAAACAAGTCGTGTCAAAAACACGCTTGCATTGTGTTAGAAACGGCTGGACGCAGTTTTTCAGTGCAACGCTTACGATCCAAGTGTTAAGGCGCTATAAGGAATTGTGGAGTATGTTGTGGGTCTTGTCTAAAATGCTTTTTAAGGAATCACTGGATCCGGCCTTTGCTAGTTGCCCATTCATCGACAGCGTTAATTCGGCCGACTTTCGTGTCTGTCCAGATGCGAGAATTATAACGAGTTTTCGGGTAAGAATGCCACATACGGTCATCGCGTGTGACATCACAACACTGCAATGGGACCTGTCTCACCGCGATGACACCAGAAGAGATCTAAATACTCTTACTTGCAGACTGAACACGAAGGTCATTCCTAAGGGGTAAATGCCGATACAAAGTCATTCGCTGCAATATTATGACTCCCGCTACGCCCTCGCCCGCAGTGAGAACCAGTACCACCAAAGGACGCAAAGCACCATGTGGAGAACATACGGGAACTGCTGGCAACAAGAACTGACCACCTCCTCTGGACGGCGCAGTGGGGACTTGGTTCTTGTCTGCGCAGGGTATATGCGACTCGTACAGAAAGCCTAGCGAAAACGAGTAAGGACAACGTCCATACACGTTTTAACGTCGTTCGGATAACAGCCAGCAGCACGGACGCGGTGTGCGTATACGGCAACGCCACTGATTCAAAATCTGTTTCCAAAAAGGAGAAATGTGGTTACCGACGAACATAAATATACAGTTCAAACTCCAGTGAACACCAAAAGGTTGACATCTGTATTTTCCGGTAAAGGAAAGGAGAAAGAAAAATTCCTACTACCGTTTATTTCAGTAGCAGACAAAAAATGCAAGGCATTTTGAACTGATACCGTTTTGATCCTACAAGAATTTTTCAATATTATCGTTACCACGTCAAAGCAGCGTCAGGATAGACTACAAGCAGATCGCAGTATGAAAAATTTGGGTAATTTCTAAGAATGATTGCCTATCGAAGTCACGGGGTCTAAACGATGTATATAAAACGTGCGATCGGAAATCGATCATGCGACTCTTGTGGCGGGCGTTGTGATCAATTATTTGTGATCGTCATTTTTATGTTTTCCGTCGTTCCCTTAGTTGCTGTAAATTACATACCTCCGCGAATTATTTGTGAGTTGCTAGGGAATCCCAGACAATTTATGTCGTTAGTAAGTGGGATATCTGGTGTTCTTGACGTTTCTTCGGTGGATTCTCTCACACGGAAAAATCTAATTCCATGTTGTGCAGCGTAGAAAATTGTTCGACTTTTTGTCGCTAGTATGGAGTACTACTGGACGAGGGAAGAAGGGACTGTGTAGACTGTGGTGGTGCGATGTGTGTAAAACTTCGTAAGAACAGTTTCGATGCTGAAATACAGTTATAATTTCAATGCGGACAGTGTGGAAAACGGACGAGTATCAGGAAGAATACACGGTTCGACTCTTCCAAATTATCCATCCCGACCACCATAATGGACTTTCACATGATGACAACACCGACGACGAGTAAGGTAAGTCGTCTCCTTTGCAAATACAAGTAATTTTGTAATTCTCTTCTTTTGTCGTTGCTGTAGCGATCACTGTAAACACTCATAACTTCCGCCAACAGAGTCACATGATCGATTTACGATCGCACGTTCGATATATATCGTTTGGACCCCGTGACTTCGATAGGCAATCATTCTTGGAAACTACCACAATTTGAATTGTGTTGACTTCCGTTCTGCCGCAGAAGGTCCACTACAGCAAGAAGTACACTTCGTGTGGCAGATCCGCGCAGCTACCACGGCCAATCACTTAACCTAATTCTGTTTACGTTTCTACGGCAACAGCGAAGTGTAGCCCCAATTCTAGGCGATTGTGGTTTTCAGTAAGTGTTGCCAGAAGACCTTTGCTCTTAGCGATTGGGAAGGTCTGCAGCAGGGACCGTCTCTCGCTCAATGGAGTATAGGGCATGTTTGTCAAACTTAAGATGTGGGCTGGTTTACAAATCAAATGGAGGACCATACGACAGGAGTGTGGTCAATAGTTCATCATGAGAACTGGGAGTTACAATCGGACAAGCGGCGATCTTTTATCGAAACAGTAATTGTAGAAGTGCGGTTCTTAGGGCGATAGGCACACAATTGGATATGGCTTTTCACTAACAATCCCAACCGAAACATCTGTGACTCAGATAAGGCTTTCTGAATGCAAACACATTTCAAAATTTCAGAGATTCAAATGATCCAGCTTTTAAGACGACAGAAAATATACGAGCTGTTTATGCAGCACGCTGAATGGTACTTTTCGCTGGCGGAATGAAATTCTCGCCTTTGTAAATCCTTCGCGTACAAAAAGAATCCGTAATTAGCAGTGTCGCATCTTTCAACACGTGAACTTAGAACCTTGCTCTCCATGCTGGCTGCGTATACCATTTCAGAGAAAAGGTGGCGGGGAAAAAAGATATATATATATATATATATATATATATATATATATATATATATATAGAGAGAGAGAGAGAGAGAGAGAGAGGGGGGGGGGGTATCGTATTAGTTGTAGCCCTACTGCTAAGTAATACTCTGGAACAAAATAAAATGTTTTGGATTAGATTCATGGTGTAGTATAACACTTTTTTGCTATGTGGAGTGACTTTAAATGGCTCAAATGGCTCTGAGCACTATGGGACTTAACATCTGAGGTTATCATTCCCCTAGACTTAGAACTACTTAAACCTAACCAACCTAAGGACATCACACACATCCATGCCCGAAGCAGGATTCGAACCTGCGACCGTAGCAGCACCGCGGTTCCGGACTGAAACGCCTAGAACCGCTCGGCCACAACGGCCGGCGAAGTGACTTTAGCCTATGCTAAAAATTGGTATCTCTCAAAACTGATTATGTTCACAATCTTCACGAAGTCTGTTCAGCAATACTTACTTCATCCCTACTCCTCCATTAGCTGCCCGACCGGTGTTAAAAAGTGAAGAATTCAAATTCACGGCTCTCTCCACAATACGATGATTGGTAATTGACATCGACATAGAACTGTTTTCGTGATTATCAATAAATGGCTCTTTCCTTGCAAGGCTTTATTTGGAATGTTGTGCAAACCTTCGTTCGTAGGATCGCACAATAGCGGCACAGTGATGGAGGTAGAGAGCACTTTAGCCAAATTGCGATATGGTTTCTGTAAAAATGGCATGGCGGATATCTGTCCACTATCAGCATGAGACATGTTAAACCTATTATAAACAAAGGAGTGGTTATTGAAGAAAAAAACTGTTTTTGTTACGTGTTTACGCCAGCGACACAATATGAACTACTTAATTCAAAGTTTTATTTCCAATACAAATACTGTGTAGCCCAATTTTTGCAATATTCCGAATATGAGGAACCTTCTGGAGCAAAGAGTTAAAGTGAGAAAGTATTTTTACTACGGAAAGATGCTGCGAAGATGTTGCGTAAAGTTGATAACGGAATGCCTTGTAGAAGCTCTTTCAAGGATTAACGGTTTGTTACATTTACAGGGGTTGGAAAAAAATGTGGAACACCGTGGAAAGGGAAGGCTTGGTAAAAAAGCAGACGCAGGTTGCGCTGTTGTATTTGACAGCGAACGGGGTACCTGTGCGAGTCCCTAGTATATTGCAACTGTCAGCTGTGGTCAGAACAATATTATTCTGCATAGTTTCGAGCAGATTATGTCGGAGCTGAGTGAACTGGAACGTGGGCGGACTGTTAGTAAACGTGTGGTGGATGCTTCCGTAACCAATGACGCCGAGGTGTTTGCTGTTTCAAGAGGCACCAATCGAAGATTTATACCGCGTACAGCGAAAGCGGAGAAACATCATCCGCTGAGTCACAACGCGGACGTTAAGTGTGTGTTGAGCGACCGTGATACACAGTCACTGAAGACGAATGTGACGTAAAATAAGAAGACGACAACTGCAAAAGTCACGGCGGAACTGAATGTCGGACTCGCAGACACTGTCAGCATCAAAACAACACGAAGGTATCCAGAATGAGATTTTCACTCTGCAGCGGAGTGTGCGCTGATATGAAACTTCCTGGCAGATTAAAACTGTGTGCCCGACCGAGACTGAAGGTAACTCCAAAAATAGAGAGTCACGCATCGTGCAGGGCAGATTTTGTGAGCACGAGGATGAATAGCAGCGCAACGCCCCTGGCCACCACGTGCACCAGGTCTCAATATTATTGAGCCTCCGTGGTCCACTTTGGACTGAAGGGTGAGTGATCGCTGTAAATACTCTCAGGCGGTGCGCCGCTGTGTAGAGGGTGCACAATGGAGCTGTACATTCTGGTGCATAAATCTGAAACAAGTCACTGTTACACATCAGACGGGGAAATGAATGTCCCCAAATACAGTATTCAAAAACAAAGTAGAAGAGTACGTCATTAGACACACCTGAAACTCAGGGTTGTCCATTCCTCACATTTCCAATGTTTGCATTAAGCAGTATACAGACAGATGAATGTGTTGCACAAAGATACTTAAATGCTCTGTTTGAAGTATTTTGTTGAAACAGCAGCTGAATAGTGTAAGAGGACGAACATGGCTCTCTTGCAAGTGTCTTTTTGCCTCATAATATCCATATAAGTGGGGAGTTCGATAAGTAATGCAACACAATTTTTTCTCGGCCCATTTCGGTTAAAAAAATGTGGACCTTGTTGTGTAGCATCGTGCAATATTCCCGGTTCAGCCTCTATAGTTTCACGAAGTTCAGATACGTCGTGGCGCTGCACGTACCCTTCAAACTGGCGTCTGTAACGAAGGTGAGCTCCAAGCAGGGAGCTGTCACCGAGTTTCTTTTGACGGAAAACCAAATGTTCATAAGGGCTTGAAAATGTCTCCGGATGTGAACAAAAGCACGGTGAGTCGTTGGACGACGGGTTTGTCATCATCGCGACAAGGTCACGCAGGCCTGTCCCATCTCCCACGTGCCGGCCGGCCGCACACCCCTGTCACTCCTGCAATGCTGGAACGTGCGGACACTCTCACTCGAGTTGATCGACGGATCACAATCGAACACCTCGCTGCACAAGTCGACGGCTCTCTCGGTACCGCTGACACACTCGTCCACCATTTGGGGTACTCATAGGTGTGCGCCCGCTGGGTTCTTCGCCTCCTAACAGAAGACCACAGAGAGCAAAGAAGTACCATCTGTGTGGAACTGCTTACGCGACACGAGGCTCATCGTGACAAATTTTTGTCGAACATCGTCATAAGCGATGAAACAGGGGTTCATCACTTCGAACCAGAAACAATACGGCAATCCATGGAGTGGCGTCATACCACCTCTCCCCCGAAGAAAAAGTTCAAAGCCGCATCCACGGCCCGTAAAGTCATGGCGTCTGTCTTATGGCACTCTGAAGAGGTTGTTCTGCTTGATATCCTCGCTTATGGTGCAACGATCATCCCTCAAGTGTATTTTGCTACCCTCAGGAAACTGAAGAAACTACTTCAATGTGTCCGTCGTCACAAAAATGCGAACAAACTACTTCTCCATGACAACGCAAGCCCTCTGCACGTGTCTGCGAAACGCAAGAGGAGCTCACAAAACTTCACTGGACTGTCCTTCCTCACCGACCCTACAACCCGGATGTCGCACCTTCCGATCTCCATCCATTTGGTGCAATGAAGGATGCACTCCGCGGGAAGTAGCACGTGGTTACTGATGCAGCGAGACGCTGGCACCGACGTCGCCAGTAGAGGTACGATGCAAGCACACAGGCCTTCCCAGTAAGGTGGCGTGAGGCCGTCGCATTGGACGGAGATTGTGTTGAAAAGTGGGCCAGATGTGAGTACAACTCCCCACTGGAAGTTCTGTACAAATTAAATTATGTATTTCGACAGTTCTTCCACTCCGGGAATGGAGAATTTCGAACATTTACGCCTGTTACAGACATTGATACTGGCAACATATCGGTCCCAGGGGTTCCAAGATTTTCGAGAACGTTTTAATTTAAATAATACACTACTGGCCATTGAAATTGCTACACCACGAAGATGACGTGCTACAGACGCGAAATTTAACCGACAGGAAGAAGATGCTGTCATATGCAAATGATTAGCTTTTCAGAGCATTCACACAAGGTTGGCGCCGGTGGCGACACCTACAACGTGCTCACATGAGGAAAGTTTCCAACCGATGTCTCATACACAAACAGCAGTTGACCGGCGTTGCCTGGTGAAACGTTGTTGTGATGCCTCGTGTAAGGAGGACAAATACGTACCATCAAGTTTCCGACTTCGATAAAGGTCATATTGTAGCCTATCGCGACTGCGGTTTATCGTATCGCGACATTGCTGCTCGCATTGGTCGAGATCCAATGTCTGTTAGCAGATTATGCAATCGGTGGGTTCAGGAGGGTATTACGGAACGCCGTGCTGGATCCCAACGGCATCGTATCACTAGCAGTCGAGATGACAGGCATCTTATCCGCATGGCTGTAACGGATCGTGCAGCCACGTCTCGATCCCTGAGTCAACAGATGGGGACGTTTGTACGACAACGTTTGCAGTAGCATGGACTATCAGCTCGGAGACCGTGGCTGCGGTTACCCTTGACGCTGCATCACAGACAGGAGCGCCTGAGATGGTGTACTCAATGACGAACCTGGGTGCACGAATGGCAAAACGTCATTTTTTCGGATGAATCCACGTTCTATTTACAGCATCATGATGGTAGCATCCGTGTTTGGCGACATCGCGGTGAGCGCACATTGGAAGCGTGTATTCGTCATCGCCATACTGGCGTATCACCCGGCGTGATGCTATGGGTGCCATTGGTTACACGTCTCGGTCACCTCTTGTTCGCATTGACGGCACTTTGAACAGTGGACGTTACATTTCAGATGTGTTACGACCCGTGGCTATACCTTTCAGTCGATCCCTGTGAAACCCTACATTTCAGGAGGATAATGCGCAAACGCATGTTGCAGGTCCTGTACGGGCCTTTCTGGATACAGAAAATGTTCAACTGCTGTCCTGGCCAGCATATTCTCCAGATCTCTCGCCAATTGAAAACGTCTGGTCAATGGTGGCCGAGCAACTGGCTCGTCACAATACGCGAGTCACTACTCTTGATGAACTGTGGTATCGTGTTGAAGCTGCATGGGCAGCTGCACCTGTACACGCCATCCAAGCTCTGTTTGACTCACCCAGGCGTATCAAGGCCGTTATTACGGCCAGAGGTGGTTGTTCAGGGTACTGATTTCTCAGCATCTGTGCACCCAAATTGTGTGAAAATGTAATCACATGTCAGTTCTAGTATAATATATCTGTCCAACGAATACCCGTTTATCATGTGCATTTCTTCTTGGTGTAGCAATTTTAATGGCCAGTAGTGTATAAATGTGTCATGAGGACATGTAGGAGTTAGGGGACCACTCTTATAATAATCAGTAGTTCTCCATTCAGGCACACTGCGTCGCTATGCTAAAGGTCAAACATCAAGCAACGAATTACTTTATTGGTCATACGACGCGTTTCCGAATTTATCCATCATCAGACATGCAGGAGCGATTACTGCACGTAGATATGCGATTTCAAGTTATATGTGGAACCAACATCCTCAGACTAGTCTGACTTGAAACGCCATATCTACGTCCAGTAATAGCTTCTGGATGTCTGATGATAGATAAATTCCGAAACGCGCCATATGAGCAATACTCTTTCCTTGCCTGATATTTTTACATTGCGACCCAGCCTGAATGCAGAACTACTGACTGTCTTCATTTCAAGTTTGCGTCAGCTAACAAATGACAAAAGAAATACTGCTTCGTGTGATATAATTTCAAATTAACGATTTTCGTTTTTTTCCTTTACTTGTAGTGTGAAACATCACTTCTTGCCAAATTCCATCACTGCAGATCAACGGAAAGACCCTACAGGTTTTGATGAGTGAGTTTGGGAGTATCATGCGACAAAAATGGCCGTATATTTTATGATTGCATAAACTTAGAAGCTTCAATTTTTTACACCGACAAGGGACCAAAGACCTCACTAAGTTACGTAAATTTCAACTAGATACGTCAACCCGGTCCTGGGAAAGGGTGTGTCTAAGAGTCGGTCGGATAGACAGACAGACCAAAGCGATTATGTAAGGGTTCGATTTCTACCGACTGAGGCACGAAACCCTAGAAATAGGTTCTGCGCTCAAAAGAGTGGGGAATAATATGGTGTAATGGAATTCTAAATAAAACTGATCTGCTTTCAGAAAAAAAGTGTTGCATTACATATTGAATGCCCTCGTGCACATATACAGTAACCTAGAAGTAATTCTCACAATTGTCAGTGTGGTTCAATTAGCACTAGTAATTTGTTGGTACTATCATTTACAGAACTAGCCTACCTGTTGGCACTATCATTTACAGAACTAGCCTACCTGTTGATATGTAACTTTACTCATTCTACACACCTAAAGGATCTCCCTTCATTGTAGGATTTATGAAACATGTGAATTAATTAATTAATTAATGTTAGGCTTGCCTCCAAGTTCATACTTCATCAAGCTACTGACGAATAACCAAAAATATTTTCCAAAAAACCATACATGGCTAGGCAAAAAAGTAGTCTAGTGTGTTAGCCATGTCTGGTTCGCCTGTAACAGCATCCTTGCTGCTAGCACATTAAACGGTACGGAGGAAAAGTGAAATTAGATAAAACCGAAAGAGAGAGGCGACAGCAAAAGGAACAAAAAAGTAAAAGAAAGAAAGGGGACAATACCTGTGCTATACTAACTGGGGTATATAGAGCCCTTTCCCATATACTGAGTTTTGCTACTATTTATCTCCATACCCCACTCCTCGAAGAAAGGAAGATTAGTGTTTAACATTCCATCGACAACGAGATCTTTAGAGGCGGAGCACAAGCAAGGACTAGCGCACGATGGGAGGGGAAATCTCTCGTGCTCTTTGAAAGGAAGCATCACAGTATTCGTCTAATGCGTTTTTGGGAAACCACGGAAGACCTGAAGTGCCGGCCGCGGTGGTCTAGCGGTTCTGGCGCTGCAGTCCGGAACCGCGGGACTGCTACGGTCGCAGGTTCGAATCCTGCCTCGGGCATGGGTGTGTGTGATGTCCTTAGGTTAGTTAGGTTTAAGTAGTTCTAAGTTCTAGGGGACTTATGACCTAAGATGATGAGTCCCATAGTGCTCAGAGCCATTTGAACCATTTGAAGACCTGAACTGGATAATGGGTAGGAGACTTGAAGTGCCCTCCCGAACAACACAACAGTCCAGTGTCTCAGCCCTGCACCATCTCGTTCGCTAGCCTATCATAGCATGTGACATAATTATGCCTTCTTCATCTTGAGCTACAGTCACTTGGTCGGTGGCAAAGTAAAACTGGCCCGGAAAATGCACTGCGCAACAGAATTAAGGATCACTTTTTCGAAACTTTGGAATTATCTCTTGTTGCGACGCGTAAGTTTGAAATTCAGCTCAAAGATGTCTACAACTTTCCTCCGTAACGGTGCAAAAGCGTGTCGTCCTGCCACGTCCCCCTCGGACTTGCCTCACGGTTGCCCTCTCACACACGTTTCACGCCTTCTTTTGACGTCTCTGCAGTGGACGTCAGAACCGCGGCGCCCTGCGTTGACGTCACGTGGTTTTCTTGTGGGTGGCTGAGGACAACAATTAGAGAGACACCGCCGCTCAGAATCGACACGGAAAAGACCTTAACGGGCGGCATAAGGAGCGTCAGTGAAACCACCCTTTCTCTTGGGGTGTGGATTTCGACGCATTTCGCTGTCGAAAACGACAGTTCGCAGTTCGTTGACCAACAGGACGACGTTCTTTACAACCTTGGGCACTGATGGCACTCCACGAACTATCCTGTCCTCCTCTAAGGATATTGTGGCGCTGCAGCCCCGCTGGAGAACGTGACCGCGCCCCTTTAGAGTGCAGTGCGACAGCAATTTGTTTATTTATTTATTTAACCTGATCAGATTAGGGGCATCAGGCCTTCTCTTACATCGGACCAGTGTTCCACACATGCAGCATTTCACACATCGGAGTTACATCATGACAATATTTTAAATAAGAAAATTAGATTAATCCAGTGACAATATGAATAAAGAGTAATGACTAAGACCTAATAAAGTAAATGCTGGCAGTATTTTTGCAACAGATGCTATACATACAAATTATGATAAAAGCAATAATAATAATAACAGTAACAAAATCAAATAATAATGATAAACATGAGAAAAATTGGCGATAGTAATGAAGATTTGTGCAGATGTACATTAATATCTTGGTGTGTAAAGTGGTTGTTCAGGGTTCCCGTTACTGTAAAGGACTTGGAAAGGTGACTGAGCGATGCAGTGGAACAGAGAGGATTTTATTATGAAAGGGAACGTCTGTTTCTGTCATGTTGTTCCGACATAAGCGTTAAGGACGAGGAGACATATGAGGGACAGTGTACATTTATAAGGCAGTAGATGAGACAGAGTGTATGGAAATCTCTGCGTTTGTCTGCACGCAGCCAGGACAATTTTGCATATGCTGGTGAAATGTAATCAAAAAGTCGAACGTCACAGATATATCGGACGCAGGCATTCATGACCAGTTCCAGACGTCTCGAATTTTCCTGAGAGAGGCCTTGTAGGATAACATCGCTGTAGTCAATGATTGGGAGTATAAGCGTTTGTACTAATTTCTTTTTCAGATCGAAAGGGAAGAGTTTTTTATATTTTTGTAGGACATGAAGGGATGCTGATGCTTTTTTGCACACTGCAGTTACGTGCTCTGTCCAATTTAGATTTTCATCTATTATTACTACCAAACTCTTTGCTGAGGGAGAGAAGTTAATATTCGTTCCATTTAGGATAAGAGATGGTACGGATTCCCTATGTTTTGCGCTAATGAGCTTAGAGTGACCAACAAGTACCGCTTGAGTTTTAGATGGGTTGTGTTTTAGTCCTATGTCCTGTGCCCATTTTGATAGTGCATCGAGGTCAGTATTGAAATTTTCAATAGCTTTCTTAAGATTGTTTGGTTTCGCACTTAGATACAACTGAAGGTCATCAGCATACATATGATATTTGCAATAGGTCAGAACCGATGACACATCATTGACATACAGAGAGAAGAGTATAGGGCCTAATACTGAGCCTTGGGGAACGCCTGACACTACCTGCCGCCATTGTGATTTTATATTCCCAGACAGGACGCGTTGCTGACGAGACGTCATGTATGAGTGAAACCATTGCACTGCACTTGGTGAGAAATTTAGACCGCTAAGTTTGGCTAGTAAGATGTCGAAGTCGACAGTATCAAATGCTTTGCTGAAATCTAAGAAGCAAATGATAGTCGCTTCTTGTCTGTCCATGGCAAGTTTCAGGTCATCTGTCACCTTTATCAGTGCGGATGTTGTGCTTCGATGTTTACGGAAACCTGATTGGTATTCGTCTAGTAGGTTGCTAGTAGTTAGGTAGTTGGTGAGCTGGTCATGGAGTATATATTCTAAGGCCTTTGATAGTGCAGGAAGAAGGCAGATGGGGCGGTAGTCAGAGGGTGCTGTGGCGATGTCCTTTTTAGGCAGTGGCTTAATTTGTCCCAGTTTCCAGGCCTCAGGGAAAATACTTGTGATTAATGAATCGTTGAAAATGGCTGTTATAGAGGGCAGTAGTTGATCAATAATAAGTTTTAACATCTGGATAGTGATGCCATCATGTCTAGTAGATGCTGATCTAATCTGCCTTATGGCTTGTGCCCTGATGTACAGGGTGGAACCACTAGGGACTATTCAAAACCATTCGCCGAAATTTGAAGGAGACCTGATCCAGCAAATGGTTCTTATGCTTCTTCAGTAGTCCTGTTTCACATCCCCTGCGGCGTTATCATGGAGGGATGAGACATTCATACAAGCGTGAATAAAACAGCGAAGTGTCCCTCTAAGATTAGATTAGATTCAGTTTTCGTTCCGCAGATCCAAAAATTAGACGATTCTCGTGGGTGTGGAACGAGACAGGAAGTATACCATAAAAAACATAAAACATTTGAATATAATACTCACTACCCTTATCGTTTGTCAGGAGATTGTAAAAATAGGTGAATATATTACAGTGAACTGGAGCAGCTAATATTTACAGAATGAATACAATGTCAGAATGAAACATTGTCATGCACTTTTAATAAACTTATGGCACACACAATACCTGATGTTGAGTGTTGTGACCAAGTGCTGTCAAAACTGAAGTCTAACAGACATTTTTACTTAAGCTGGTCTAAGACTCCCTGTTAAGATATTCATCTATAGGACAGGAGGAGTTGCCTATCAAAAAGTCTTTCAAACTCTGTTTACACTGTGCTTTATCTGAAACCAAGTTTTTAATGGTTGCTGGCAATCTACTGAAAACGTGTGTTCGTCAACAGTGAACCCCTTTTTGGCACAAAGGTGAGTGATTTTAGGACTCTTATTCCTAGTATTGATACTGCGTACTGAGCTACAGAGATATACTACTTGCAACAAGTTTCATTAAGGAATAAAACAGTGGTTAGAATACAAAGAACGTTGAACAGGTTTTTACATGATCTTTCTGAATTTACACCACAAATTAGTCTTATTACACGCTTTTCCACTCTAAAAACGTTTGCTCGGTTTGACGAGTTACCCCAGAATATGATCCCATATGACGTAACAGAATGAAAATAAGCAAAGGATGCAGGTTTTTTAAATACTTGTTTCTCCTACATCTGACATCATTCTCACTGCAAATACAGACCTGTTTAGGCGCTGCAGCAATTCCGTGGGTGCAAAGACGACATTGATACGCACATGAAAGGAAGAGAAAGGGTCCCTCTAAGACCATCCAATTCGGCAACACCTTCAGCGACCGCCCCGTTTTGTCGAACACTTTAAAAATGCAGCCGTACAGGGACAACCTGTGGAAAGTCCCTGCGGTAAGCCGACAGGTAACCCCTTCGATGCACCCCAATTCCGCACGCGTGTGGGTCCCTCGGCACTACTTGTCTCTGTACAGGCATATTTTTAAGGACCTCAACGACAGCGGGGGTGATACCAATTGCGGATGATTTTAGAGGGAGTCTTTGCCGTTTCATTTACGCACGTGTCAAACTCGCACACACTGCTACTCCCCCCACCCCGTGTCGAGAGAAAGAGTGAAGAAAGGGTGCGACCTTCCAATGCGTGACCCACCCACGGTGGCGTTGAGCACAACCGTGGTGAAATTTGGCGCCACTGTGACACTATTAACCCACCTTAAGCCGTCGGCACACGGACCGTGCTGTCGAACATCAACTTTGAGCGTGCCAAGTTCAACGTGCTGCTGAACACTCAGAAATGATGCGACTTGTGCATACGGTACGTGCGCCACAACGTGGTAGACGGGATCACAACGCACTCCAGCGGTAGCTGCGAGGTGTTTCTAGTTCGTAAATCACAAGGTTTACTAAACAGGCGCGCGTAAAATTCCCACGGTAGCTCTATTAAAACGAACATTTCCTCCATCGTCCACCTAAAGGATAGTACCATGTCCAATCAAGGAGGACACACGCATATAGAAGTTCCATTACAAACAGTGCAATTCAAATTTGCAATAATTCTCCACACAAGATAAACATTATTTCATCATTCCTAGATTTTAGTAAAACCCCAAAGGTCAGTCTTACTTGATCACTGTTCCTACCCAGTGGCAGAATCTTTGCAACATGTGAATTACGAAGCGTAAAAGAAAAAGGAGCAAAATATCTTTATACAAGTAGCGCAAGCTGTCCTGCAGACTAAGCCAATCGAACAAACTCAGCCCTCGAAAAAAGGTGAACTTATATTTACATAACATCAAATATTATAGTATATACTTATACTAAACTGCTTCTTGTTGTGAGATTTTACCTAACCTTTTTCGTTTTTTGTCTGATATTTCATTTCTTATAAATTGTGTTAGCTGTCCGATGTCTTTTCTCAGTTTTTCTATTCTGATCTGTAGCCTGTGTTGCCATGCTGGTTTTGTGGGTTTCTTCTGTGTGTTGGTTGGTTCTGATCTCTGCCTAGTGTGTATATTTAGTGTAGTGAGTGCTCCTACATAAACCAGTAGTTGTAACTCTTCCATTGTTGTATTTTCATTTATTTTGTTGTGTATGATTGTGTTGATAGTTGTTATTGTTGTTTCGACTTGTGGGTTATTTGGTGGTCTATGCAAGAATGGTCTAATGTCTGTATTTGTGTCTTTGTATTCTATATATGTCAGCTGAAATTTCTCTTCTATATCTAACATGTGTGTCACTTCGTGTTCTATTTGTGCTTGTTCTGGTGGCTGTCTTAAGATGTCGTTTTCCTCTGATTGTTTAATTGATGTGTGTTGTTCTTTGTTTGTTTGCTCTGGGATGTTTGAGTCCATTACTGTATTTTATTCTTCTTCTTCTTCTGATTGCACATTATTTTGTTCTAGTATTTGTTGTACTTGTTGTTTGATGTTTTCTAATTCTGACTGGGGTATCCTGTTATTTTTGATTATTACACGGATCTGATCAGCTAGTCGTTGTTCTGTTAAAAATTTTAATTCTGGGTATCTGGTAATAAATGTTGTGTGTACTTGTTATCTGTATCCAGTTGTGTTGGTTCCTAGGTTTGTTGCTTGGTAATAACAGAACATGAGGTGTCGATTAACTTCATCTGACCATCTCATCCTCTGTCTTTGTTTTCCTTCTAGGGTGGTTGCAGGAAGCATATCCTGCAAAACACCTCTATTTGGATTTAAATCATTTTCCAGTTGGCTAGCAGTGTCGTTACCATTGTGGGCGGGCATAGGGTTCAAGCGTCGTCCCGACCATGACGGCGCTTGTCCGAGGCTTCTTTAGTTCTGTCCTGAACCAAGTAATCACACTAAAAGGGGGGTTAGCCATATTAGTGGTTTGTTCTTTTCGTCGCCTTTTACGACTGGCAGAACATACCGGAGGCCTATTCTTTTCCCGGGCCTCCACGGGGGTTATTATTATTATTATTATTATTATTATTATTATTATTATTATTAATGGCAGTGGCAATTTGTTTCAGTTCATAAATAAGGACTCCAGTTGTCAAGTGATTCATACGCAGTAGAGCTAAGTGTAGTGCACACATTTTAAATTGATTTTAAATGGTGTGGATGAAGTACAGGGTGACAATTATTGACCTATATGAAATAAAATCGTCATAACTTCTGAATGGTTTGCGTAAGAACGTTCAAAATGTACGGTTGGTCGCGGGGCATGCTGAGAATTAACATGCGCATGGCTTTGTTTAGCCCACTTTCATTTGGATGGGTTCATCAATAAGCATAATTGGCGCATTTGGGGGACTGAGAATCCGAATTTCACGATCTAGAAGTCTCTTCGCTCTCAACGGATGAGGTGTGGTGTGGAATTTCCAGTCACGGAACAATCGGTGCAATATTCCTTGATGGCACGGTGACTGCCGAGTGGTACGTGAAGGTTTTGGAAGATGATTTCGTCACCATTATCCTAAGTGACTCTGATTTCGATAAAATGTGGTTCGTGTAAGATGGAGCTCGACCCCATCGAAGCAGAAGAGTGTTTGATGTCCTGGAGGAGCACCCTGGGGACCGCCTTCTGGCTCTGGGTTACTCAGAGGCCACTGGCATGGGCCTCGATTGGCCGCCATATTCTTCGGATCTGAACACAGGTGACTCCTTTTTGTGGGGCTATATTGAAGACAAGGTGTACACCAATAACCCCAAAACCATTGCTGAGCTGAAAACACCTATTCAGGAGGTCATCGACAGCATCGATGTTCCGACTCTTCAGCGGGCCATGCAGAATTTTGCTATTCGCCTCCGCCACATCATCGACAACGATGGCAGACATATCGAACACGTCATAATCTAAAAAAAAATGGCTCTGAGCACTATGGGACTTAACTTCTATGGTCATCAGTCCCCTAGAACTTAGAACTACTTAAACCTAACTAACCTAAGGACATCACACACATCCATGCCCGGGGCAGGATTCGAACCTGCGACCGCAGCGGTCGCGCGGTTCCAGACTGTAGCGCCTTTAACCGCTTGGCCACCCCGGCCGGCTCATAATCTAAATCCGAATATCTGTAGTGACGTTTACAAGTTCAATCAAGTGTGCGCACGCCGTAGTTTGTAACTAATTTACGTTTCTTTTTCATACAGTTCAATAATTTAACCCTGTAAGTGCCGCTAGGGAGATGAGTGTTGCAGAAGCAGCATGTTGTGTAACAAGCGGCTACTCTCAGTTTGGGTAGTCAACATTTATTTCTGAGGAGCTGTAAGTCCCGGTCGTGATGCACAGAAAATTACTTCAGCGCTCTATAAAGATACTTGTTAGAAGCAAACAGTACCAATTGTCTCTTTTACTCATTAGTTCACGCTTTAATAAACACACACACACACACACACACACACACACACACACACAAAGAAGCGAAATATCATGTACTGAATAATGAAAAGGTTCAAAGAAAATTCTTTTCCATTCTAAAGTTTCATTAGGCGCTAATGATGATGATGGTGAGGTATCGGAGGATTTAGAGCACGGGAATAGCCAATATCCGATTGCCCTTGGGTACAGCAAGTGTACAGGCAGTACAGAAGTCACGATCCACATGATAGAGCGCTGCTGTGATTATGCGTGTTACCGACATGTCAGTCTTCACTGTTCTACGCAACTGTGTTCCCAGTAGCTAATTGTAGGCGCGCGCACGCGCGTGTGTGTACGTAAGGATACAGCCGATTTCATTACCTGGAAGATGCTATCTACAAAGCGTGAGGCGCCCACGTTCAGTCTTTTTGAATACTACGTTGCAACGCGAGGCACGATTTATCAACTGTTCCTCTATCATGCAGTGCGCTGTTCGCAAAAGACAATGCCTTCCCAATTAAATGCGATTTGCAGACACTTTCAGATCCAAGGATTCCTGCACAATGTGGTAAAATTCACTCCTAACTGCCATTCATTTTCATGATGCAAGTGCTCTCTCTTCAGTGCTCTATCAACAGGGTCGATATGGGCGGGAAGGCCCCTCTAAAATTATGCGATTCGTTTTGACTATGCTACAGAAATATGAACAGCAGCGTAAGTATTTCCTTGCACCGGAAATCGACACTGTGTTAACGAGAAAAAGATACCGGTATCGCAAAAAAGCTCCCAATCTTCCTTCTTCCGCTGTTGTATCTCCCGACGTCAACTTGACATCATCTCAACGAACTTCATAGGAGGATACCAAGTTCTTGACTGCAGTACATACAGTACACAAAAGCATGGGACTGAAATGTTCCTCTGGAGTACTTATTGAAGAGCTCTGCACTTGTCCACGGTCATATTCCATAATGGCAGTACCTACACGTAATAAACAAGTCGTGTCACAAACACGCTTGCATTGTGTTAGAAACGGCTGGACGCAGTTTTTCAGTGCAACGCTTACGACCCAAGTGTTAAGGCGCTATAAGGAATTGTGGAGTATGTTGTGGGTCTTGTCTAAAATGCTTTTTAAGGAATCACTGGATCTGGCCTTTGCTAGTTGCCCATTCATCGACAGCGTTAATTCGGCCGACTTTCGTGTCTGTCCAGATGCGAGAATTATAACGAGTTTTCGGGTAAGAATGCCACATACGGTCATCGCGTGTGACATCACAACACTGCAATGGGACCTGTCTCACCGTGATGACACCAGAAGAGATCTAAATACTCTTACTTCCAGACTGAACACGAAGGTCATTCCTAAGCGGTAAATGCCGATACAAAGTCATTTGCTGCAATATTATGACTCCCGCTACGCCCTCGCCCGCAGTGAGAACCAGTACCACCAAAGGACGCAAAGCACCATGTGGAGAACATACGGGAACTGCTGGCAACAAGAACTGACCACCTCCTCTGGACGGCGCAGTGGGGACTTGGTTCTCGTCTGCGCAGAGTATATGCGACTCGTACAGAAAGCCTAGGTAAAACGAGTAAGGACAACGTCCATACACGTTTTAACGTCGTTCGGATAACAGCCAGCAGCACGGACGCGGTGTGCGTATACGGCAACGCCACTGATTCAAAATCTGTTTCCGAAAAGGAGAAATGTGGTTACCGACGAACATAAATATACAGTTCAAACTCCAGTGAACACCAAAAGGTTGACATCTGTATTTTCCGGTAAAGGAAAGGAGAAAGAAAAATTCCTACTAGCGTTTATTTCAGTAGCAGACAAAAAATGCAAGGCATTTTGAACTGATACCGTTTTGATCCTAGAAGAATTTTTCAATATTATCGTTACCACGTCAAAGCAGCGGCAGGACAGACTACAAGCAGATCGCAGTATGAAAAATTTGGGTAATTTCCAAGAATGATTGCCTATCGAAGTCACGGGGTCTAAACGATGTATATAAACGTGCGATCGGAAATCGATCATGCGACTCTTGTGGCGAGCGTTGTGATCAATTATTTGTGATCGTCATTTTTATGTTTTCCGTCGTTCCCTTAGTTGCTGTAAATTACATACCTCCGCGAATTATTTGTGAGTTGCTAGGGAATCCCAGACAATTTATGTCGTTAGTAAGTGGGATATCTGGTGTTCTTGACGTTTCTTCGGTGGATTCTCTCACATGGAAAAATCTAATTCCATGTTGTGCAGCGTAGAAAATTGTTCGACTTTTTGTCGCAAGTATGGAGTACTACTGGACGAGGGAAGAAGGGACTGTGTAGACTGTGGTGGTGCGATGTGTGTAAAACTTCGTAAGAACAGTTTCGATGCTGAAATACAGTTATAATTTCAATGCGGACAGTGTGGAAAACGAACGAGTATCAGGAAGAATACACGGTTCGACTCTTCCAAATTATCCATCCCGACCACCATAATGGACTTTCACATGATGACAACACCGACGACGAGTAAGGTAAGTCGTCTCCTTTGCAAATACAAGTAATTTTGTAATTCTCTTCTTTTGTCGTTGCTGTAGCGATCACTGTAAACACTCATAACTTCCGCCAACAGAGTCACATGATCGATTTACGATCGCACGTTCGATATATATCGTTTGGACCCCGTGACTTCGATAGGCAATCATTCTTGGAAATTACCACAATTTGAATTGTGTTGACTTCCGTTCTGCCGCAGAAGGTCCACTACAGCAAGAAGTACACTTCGTGTGGCAGATCCGCGCAGCTACCACGGCCAATCACTTAACCTAATTCTGTTTACGTTTCTACGGCAACAGCGAAGTGTAGCCCCAATTCTAGGCGATTGTGGTTTCCAGTAAGTGTTGCCAGCAGACCTTTGCACTTAGCGATTGGGAAGGTCTGCAGCAGGGACCGTCTCTCGCTCAATGGAGTATAGGGCATGTTTGTCAAACTTAAGACGTGGGCTGGTTTACAAATCAAATGGAGGACCATACGACAGGAGTGTGGTCAATAGTTCATCATGAGAACTGGGAGTTACAATCGGACAAGCGGCGATCTTTTATCGAAACAGTAATTGTAGAAGTGCGGTTCTTAGGGCGATAGGCACACAACTGGATATGGCTTTTCACTAACAATCCCAACCGAAACATCTGTGACTCAGATAAGGCTTTCTGAATGCAAACACATTCCAAAATTTCAGAGATTCAAATGATCCAGCTTTTAAGACCACAGAAAATATACGAGCTGTTTATGCAGCACGCTGAATCGTATTTTTCGCTGGCGGAATGAAATTCTCGCCTTTGTAAATCCTTCGCGTACAAAAAGAATCCGTAATTAGCAGTGTCGCATCTTTCAACACGTGAACTTAGAACCTTGCTCTCCATGCTGGCTGCGTATACCATTTCAGAGAAAAGGTGGCGGGGAAAAAAGATTATATATATATATATATATATATATATATATATATATATATATATATATATATAGAGAGAGAGAGAGAGAGAGAGAGAGAGAGAGAGAGACAGAGAGAGAGAGAGAGAGAGAGAGAGAGAGAGAGAGAAGGGGGGGGGGGTATCGTATTAGTTGTAGCCCTACTGCTAAGTAATACTATGGAACAAAATAAAATGTTTTGGATTAGATTCATGGTGTAGTATAACACTTTTTTGCTATGTGGAGTGACTTTAAATGGCTCAAATGGCTCTGAGCACTATGGGACTTAACATCTGAGGTTATCATTCCCCCTAGACTTAGAACTACTTAAACCTAACCAACCTAAGGACATCACACACATCCATGCCCGAAGCAGGATTCGAACCTGCGACCGTAGCAGCACCGCGGTTCCGGACTGAAACGCCTACAACCGCTCGGCCACAACGGCCGGCGAAGTGACTTTAACCTGTGCTAAAAATTGGTATCTCTCAAAACTGATTATCTTCACAATCTTCACGAAGTCTGTTCAGCAATACTTACTTTCATCTCTACTCCTCCATTAGCTGCCCGACCGGTGTTAAAAAGTGAGGAATTCAAATTCACGGCTCTCTCCACAATACGATGATTTGTAATTGACATCGACATAGAACTGTTTTCGTGATTATCAATAAATGGCTCTTTCCTTGCAAGGCTTTATTTGGAATGTTGTGCAAACCTTCGTTCGTAGGATCGCACAATAGCGGCACAGTGATGGAGGCAGAGAGCACTTTAGCCAAATTGCGATATGGTTTCTGTAAAAATGGCATGGCGGATATCTGTCCACTATCAGCATGAGACATGTTAAACCTATTATAAACAAAGGAGTGGTTATTGAAGAAAAAAACTGTTTTTGTTACGTGTTTACGCCAGCGACACAATATGAACTACTTAATTCAAAGTTTTATTTCCAATACAAATACTGTGTAGCCCAATTTTTGCAATATTCCGAATATGAGGAACCTTCTGGAGCAAAGCGTTAAGGTGAAAAAGTATTTTTACTACGGAAAGATGCTGCGAAGATGTTGCGTAAAGTTGATAACGGAACGCCTTGTAGAAGCTCTTTCAAGGATTAACGGTTTGTTACATTTACAGGGGTTGGAAAAAAATGTGGAACACCGTGGAAAGGGAAGGCTTGGCAAAAAAGCAGACGCAGGTTGCGCTGTTGTATTTGACAGCGAACGGGGTACCTGTGCGAGTCCCTAGTATATTGCAACTGTCAGTCGTGGTCAGAACAATATTATTCTGCATAGTTTCGAGCAGATTATGTCGGAGCAGAGTGAACTGGAACGTGGGCGGACTGTTAGTACACGTGTGGTGGATGCTTCCGTAACCAATGACGCCGAGGTGTTTGCTGTTTCAAGAGGCACCAATCGAAGATTTATACCGCGTACAGCGAAAGCGGAGAAACATCATCCGCTGAGTCACAACGCGGACGTTAAGTGTGTGTTGAGCGACCGTGATATACAGTCACTGAAGACGAATGTGACGTAAAATAAGAAGACGACAACTGCAAAAGTCACGGCGGAACTGAATGTCGGACTCGCAGACACTGTCAGCATCAAAACAACACGAAGGTAACTCCAAAAATAGAGAGTTACGCATCGTGCAGGGCAGATTTTGTGAGCACGAGGATGAACGGCGCAACGCCCCTGGCCACCACGTGCACCAGGTCTCAATATTATTGAGCCTCCGTGGTCCACTTTGGACTGAAGGGTTAGTGATCGCTGTAAATACTCTCAGGCGGTGCGCCGCTGTGTAGAGGGTGCACAATGGAGCTGTACATTCTGGTGCATAAATCTGAAACAAGTCACTGTTACACATCAGACGGGGAAATGAAAGTCCCCAAATACAGTATTCAAGAACAAAGTAGAAGAGTACGTCATCAGACACACCTGAAACTCAGGGTTGTCCATTCCTCACATTTCCAATGTTTGCATTAAGCAGTATACAGACAGATGAATGTGTTGCACAAAGATACTTAAATGCTCTGTTTGAAGTATTTTGTTGAAACAGCAGCTGAATAGTGTAAGAGGACGAACATGGCTCTCTTGCAAGTGTCTTTTTGCCTCATAATATCCATGTAAGTGGGGAGTTCGATAAGTAATGCAACACAATTTTTTCTCGGCCCATTTCGGTTAAAAAAATGTGGACCTTGTTGTGTAGCATCGTGCAATATTCCCGGTTCAGCCTCTATAGTTTCACGAAGTTCAGATACGTCGTGGCGCTGCACGTACCCTTCAAACTGGCGTCTGTAACGAAGGTGAGCTCCAAGTAGGGAGCTGTCACCGAGTTTCTTTTGACGGAAAACCAGATGTTCATAGGGCTTCAAAATGTCTCCGGTAATCTAGCAGTGAACAAAAGCACGATGAGTCGTTGGACGACGCGTTTGTCATCATCGCGACAAGGTCACGCAGACCTGTCCCATCTCCAACGTGCCGGCCGGCCGCACACCGCTGGAACGTGTGGACACTCTCACTCGAGTTGATCGACGGATCACAATCGAACACCTCGCTGCACAAGTCGACGGCTCTCTCGGTACCGCTGACACACTCGTCCACCATTTGGGCTACTCATAGGTGTAGAAGTACCATCTGTGTGGAACTGCTTACGCGACACGAGGCTCATCGTGACAAATTTTTGTCGAACATCGTCATAAGCGATGAAACAGGGGTTCATCACTTCGAACCAGAAACAAAACGGCAATCGATGGAGTGGCGTCATACCACTTCTCCCCTGAAGAAAAAGTTCAAAGCCGCATCCACGGCCCGTAAAGTCATGGCGTCTGTCTTATGGCACTCTGAAGGGGTTGTTCTGCTTGATATCCTCGCTTATGGTGCAACGATCATCCCTCAAGTGTATTTTGCCACCCTCAGGAAACTGAAGAAACTACTTCAATGTGTCCGTCGTCACAAAAATGCGAACAAACTACTTCTCCATGACAACGCAAGCCCTCTGCACGTGTCTGCGAAACGCAAGAGGAGCTCACAAAACTTCACTGGACTGTCCTTCCTCACCGACCCTACAACCCGGATGTCGCACCTTCCGATCTCCGTCCATTTGGTGCAACGAAGGATGCACTCCGCGGGAAGCAGTACGTGGTTACTGATGCAGCGAGACGCTGGCACCGACGTCGCCAGTAGAGGTACGATGCAAGCACACAGGCCTTCCCAGTAAGGTGGCGTGAGGCCGTCGCATTGGACGGAGATTGTGTTGAAAAGTGGGCCAGATGTGAGTACAAGTCCCGCACTGGAAGTTCTGTACAAACTAAATTATGTATTTCGACAGTTCTTCCACTCCGGGAATGGAGAATTTCGAACATTTACGCCTGTTATAGACATTGATACTGACAACATATCGGTCCCAGGGGTTCCAAGATTTTCGAGAACGTTTTAATTTAAATAATACACTACTGGCCATTAAAATTGCTACACCACGAAGATGACGTGCTACAGGCGCGAAATTTAACCGACAGGAAGAAGATGCTGTAATATGCAAATGATTAGCTTTTCAGAGCATTCACACAAGATTGGCGCCGGTGGCGACACCTACAACGTGCTCACATGAGGAAAGTTTCCATCCGATTTCTCATACACAAACAGCAGTTGACCGGCGTTGCCTGGTGAAACGTTCTTGTGATGTCTCGTGTAAGGAGGACAAATACGTACCATCAAGTTTCCGACTTTGATAAAGGTCATATTGTAGCCTATCGCGATTGCGGCTTATCGTATCGCGACACTGCTGCTCGCGTTGGTCGAAATCCAATGACTGTTAGCAGAATGTGGAATCGGTGGGTTCAGGAGGGTAATACGGAACGCCGTGCTGGATCCCAACGGCCTCGTATCACTAGCAGTCGAGATGACAGGCATCTTATCCGCATGGCTGTAACGGATCGTGCAGCCACGTCTCGATCCCCGAGTCAACAGATGGGGACGTTTGCAACACAACAACCATCTGCACGAACACTTCGACGACGTTTGCAGCAGCATGGACTATCAGCTCGGAGACCGTGGCTGCGGTTACCCTTGACGCTGCATCACAGAGAGGAACGCCTGCTATGGTGTACTCAACGACGAACCTGGCTGCACGAATGGCAAAACGTCATTTTTTCGGATGAATCCATGTTCTATTTACAGCATCATGATGGTAGCATCCGTGCTTGGCGACATCGCGGTGAGCGCACATTGGAAGCGTGTATTCGTCATCGCCATAGTGGCGTATCACCCGGCGTGATGGTATGGGTGCCATTGGTTACACGTCGCGGTCACCTGTTGTTCGCATTGACGGCACTTCGAACAGTGGACGTTACATTTCAGATGTGTTACGACCCGTGGCTATACCTTTCAGTCGATCCCTGTGAAACCCTACATTTCAGGAGGATAATGCGCAAACGCATGTTGCAGGTCCTGTACGGGCCTTTCTGGATACAGAAAATGTTCGACTGCTGTCCTGGCCAGCACATTCTCCAGATCTCTCACCAATTGAAAACGTCTGGTCAATGGTGGCCGAGCAACTTGCTCGTCACAATACGCGAGTCACTACTCTTGATGAACTGTGGTACCGTGTTGAAGCTGCATGGGCAGCTGTACTTGTACACGCCATCCAAGCTCTGTTTGACTCAATGCCCAGGCGTATCAAGGCCGTTATTACGGCCAGAGGTGGTTGTTCGGGGTACTGATTTCTCAGCGTCTGTGCACCCAAATTGCGTGAAAATGTAATCACATGTCAGTTCTACTATAATATGTCCAACGAATACCCGTTTATGTGCATTTCTTCTTGGTGTAGCAATTTTAATGGCCAGTAGTGTATAAATGTGTCATGAAGACATGTAGGAGTTAGGGGACCACTCTTATAATAATCAGTAGTTCTCCATTCAGGCACACTGCGTCGCTATGCTAAAGGTCAAACATCAAGCAACGAATCACTTTATTGGTCATACGACGCGTTTCCGAATTTATCCATCATCAGACATGCAGGAGCGATTACTGCACGTAGATATGGGATTTCAAGTTGTATGTGGAACCAACATCCTCAGACTAGTCTGACTTGAAACGCCATATCTACGTCCAGTAATAGCTTCTGGATCTCTGATGATAGATAAATTCCGAAACGCGCCATATGAGCAATACTCTTTCCTTGCCTGATATTTTTACATTGCGACCCAGCCTGAATGCAGAACTACTGATTGTCTTCATTTCAAGTTTGCGTCAGCTAACAAATGACAAAAGAAATACTGCTTCGTGTGATACAATTTCAAATTAACGATTTTCGTTTTTTTCCTTTACCTGTAGTGTGAAACATCACTTCTTGCCAAATTCCATCACTGCAGATCAACGGAAAGTCCCCTACAGGTTTTGATGAGTGAGTTTGGGAGTATCATGCGACACAAATGGCCGTATATTTTATGATTGCATAAACTTAGAAGCTTCAATTTTTTACACCGACAAGGGACCAAAGACCTCACTAAGTTACGTAAATTTCAACTAGATACGTCAACCCGGTCCTGGGAAAGGGTGTCTCTAAGAGTCGGTCGGATAGACAGACAGACCAAAGCGATTATGTAAGGGTTCGATTTCTACCGACTGAGGCACGAAACCCTAGAAATAGGTTCTGCGGTCAAAAGAGTGGGGAATAATATGGTGTAATGGAATTCTAAATAAAACTGATCTGCTTTCAGAAAAAAAGTGTTGCATTACATATTGAATGCCCTCGTGCACATATACAGTAACCTAGAAGTAATTCTCACAATTGTCAGTGTGGTTCAATTAGCACTAGTAATTTGTTGGTACTATCATTTACAGAACTAGCCTACCTGTTGATATGTAACTTTACTCATTCTACACACCTAAACGATCTCCCTTCATTGTAGGATTTATGAAATATGTGAATGAATGAATGAATTAATTAATGTTAGGCTTGCCTCCAAGTTCATACTTCATCAAGCTACTGACGAATAACCAAAAATATTTTCCAAAAAACCATACATAGCTAGGCAAAAAAGTAGTCTAGTGTGTTAGCCATGTCTGGTTCGCCTGTAACAGCATCCTTGCTGCTAGCACATTAAACGATACGGAGGAAAAGTGAAATTAGATAAAACAGAAAAGAGAGGCGACAGCAAAAGGAACGAAAAAGTAAAAGAAAGAAAGGGGACAATACCTGTGGTATACTAACTGGGGTATATAGAGCCCTTTCCCATATACTGAGTTTTGCTACTATTTATCTCCATACCCCACTCCTCGAAGAAAGGAAGATTAGTGTTTAACATTCCATCGACAACGAGATCTTTAGAGGCGGAGCACAAGCAAGGACTAGCGCACGATGGGAGGGGAAATCTCTCGTGCTCTTTGAAAGGAAGCAACACAGTATTCGTCTAATGCGTTTTTGGGAAACCACGGAAGACCTGAACTAGATAATTGGTAGGAGACTTGAAGTGCCCTCCCGAACAACACAACAGTCCAGTGTCTAAGCCCTGCACCATCTCGTTCGCTAGCCTATCATAGCATGAGGCATAATTATGCCTTCTTCATCTTGAGCTACAGTCACTTGGTCGGTGGCAAAGTAAAACTGGCCCGGAAAATGCACTGCGCAACAGAATTAAAGGATCACTTTTTCGAAACTCTGGAATTATCTCTTGTTGCGACGCGTAAGTTTGAAATTCAGCTCAAAGATGTCTACAACTTTCCTCCGTAACGGTGCAAAAGCGTGTCGTCCTGCCGCGTCCCCCTCGGACTTGCCTCACGGTTGCCCTCTCACACACGTTCCACGCCTTCTTTTGACGCCTCTGCGGTGGACGTCAGAACCGCGGCGCCCTGCGTTGACGTCACGTGGTTTTCTTGTGGGTGGCTGAGGACAACAATTAGAGAGACACCGCCGCTCAGAATCGACACGGAAAGACCTTAACGGGCGGCATAAGGAGCGTCAGTGAAACCACACTTTCTCTTGGGGTGTGGATTTCGACGCATTTCGCTGTCGAAAACGACAGTTCGCAGTTCGTTGACCAACAGGACGACGTTCTTTACAACCTTGGGCACTGATGGCACTCCACGAACTATCCTGTCCTCCTCTAAGGATATTGTGGCGCTGCAGCCCCGCTGGAGAACGTGACCGCGCCCCTTTAGAGTGCAGTGCGACAGCAATTTGTTTGTTTATTTATTTAACCTGATCAGATTAGGGGCATCAGGCCTTCTCTTACATCGGACCAGTGTTCCACACATGCAGCATTTCACACATCGGAGTTACATCATGACAATATTTTAAATAAGAAAATTAGATTAATCCAGTGACAATATGAATAAAGAGTAATGACTAAGACCTAATAAAGTAAATGCTGGCAGTATTTTTGCAACAGGTGCTATACATACAAATTATGATAAAAGCAATAATAATAATAACAGTAACAAAATCAAATAATAATGATAAACATGAGAAAAATTGGCAATAGTAATGAAGATTTGTGCAGATGTACATTAATATCTTGGTGTGTAAAGTGGATGTTCAGGGTTCCCGTTACTGTAAAGGACTTGGAAAGGTGACTGAGCGATGCAGTGGAACAGAGAGGATTTTATTATGAAAGGGAACGTGTGTTTCTGTCATGTTGTTCCGACATGAGTGTTAGGGACGAGGAGAGATATGAGGGACAGTGTACATTTATAAGGCAGTAGATGAGACAGAGTGTATGGAAATCTCTGCGTTTGTCTGCACGCAGCCAGGACAATTTTGCATATGCTGGTGAAATGTAATCAAAAAGTCGAACGTCACAGATATATCGGACGCAGGCATTCATGACCAGTTCCAGACGTCTCGAATTTTCCTGAGAGAGGCCTTGTAGGATAACATCGCTGTAGTCAATGATTGGGAGTATAAGCGTTTGTACTAATTTCTTTTTCAGATCGAAAGGGAAGAGATTTTTATAATTTTGTAGGACATGAAGGGATGCTGATGCTTTTTTGCACACTGCAGTTACGTGCTCTGTCCAATTTAGATTTTCATCTATTATTACTACCAAACTCTTTGCTGAGGGAGAGAAGTTAATATTTGTTCCATTTAGGATAAGAGATGGTACGGATTCCCTATGTTTTGCGCTAATGAGCTTAGAGTGACCAACAAGTACCGCTTGAGTTTTAGATGGGTTGTGTTTTAGTCCTATGACCTGTGCCCATTTTGATAGTGCATCGAGGTCAGTATTGAAATTTTCAATAGCTTTCTTAAGATTGCTTGGTTTCGCACTTAGATACAACTGAAGGTCATCAGCATACATATGATATTTGCAATAGGTCAGAACCGATGACACATCATTGACATACACAGAGAAGAGTATATGACCTAATACTGGGCCTTGGGTAACGCCTGACACTACCTGCCGCCATTGTGATTTTATATTCCCGGACAGGACGCATTGCTGACGAGACGTCATGTATGAACGAAACTATTGCACTGCACTTGGTGAGAAATCTAGACCGCTAAGTTTGGCTAGTAAGATGTCGAAGTCGACAGTATCAAATGCTTTGCTGAAATCTAAGAAGCAAATGATAGTCGCTTCTTGTCTGTCCATGGCAAGTTTCAGGTCATCTGTCACCTTTATCAGTGCGGATGTTGTGCTTCGATGTTTACGGAAACCTGATTGGTATTCGTCTAGTAGGTTGCTAGTAGTTAGGTAGTTGGTGAGCTGGTCATGGAGTATATATTCTAAGGCCTTTGATAGTGCAGGAAGAAGGCAGATGGGGCGGTAGTCAGAGGGTGCTGTGGCGATGTCCTTTTTAGGCAGTGGCTTAATTTGTCCCAGTTTCCAGGCCTCAGGGAAAATACTTGTGATTAATGAATCGTTGAAAATGGCTGTTATAGAGGGCAGTAGTTGATCAATAATAAGTTTTAACATCTGGATAGTGATGCCATCATGTCTAGTAGATGCTGATCTAATCTGCCTTATGGCTTGTGCCCTGATGTACAGGGTGGAACCACTAGGGACTATTCAAAACCATTCGCCGAAATTTGAAGGAGACCTGATCCAGCAAATGGTTCTTATGCTTCTTCAGTAGTCCTGTTTCACATCCCCTGCGGCGTTATCATGGAGGGATTAGACATTCATACAAGCGTGAATAAAACAGCGAAGTGTCCCTCTAAGATTAGATTCAATTTTCGTTCCGCAGATCCAAAAATTAGACGATTCTCGTGGGTGTGGAACGAGACAGGAAGTATACCATAAAAAACATAAAACATTTGAATATAATACTCACTACCCTTATCGTTTGTCAGGAGATTGTAAAAATAGGTGAATATATTACAGTAAACTGGAGCAGCTAATATTTACAGAATGAATACAATGTCAGAATGAATACAATGTCAGAATGAATACAATGTCAGAATGAATACAATGTCAGAATGAATACAATGTCAGAATGAATACAATGTCAGAATGAAACATTGTCATGCACTTTTAATAAACTTATGGCACACACAATACCTGATGTTGAGTGTTGTGACCAAGTGCTGTCAAAACTGAAGTCTAACAGACATTTTTACTTAAGCTGGTCTAAGACTCCCTGTTAAGATATTCATCTATAGGACAGAAGGAGTTGCCTATCAAAAAGTCTTTCAAACTCTGTTTACACTGTGCTTTATCTGAAACCAAGTTTTTAATGGTTGCTGGCAATCTATTGAAAACGTGTGTTCGTCAACAGTGAACCCCTTTTTGGCACAAAGGTGAGTGATTTTAGGACTCTTATTCCTAGTATTGATACTGCGTACTGAGCTACAGAGATATACTACTTGCAGCAAGTTTCATTAAGGAATAAAACAGTGGTTAGAATACAAAGAACGTTGAACAGGTTTTTACATGATCTTTCTGAATTTACACCACAAATGAGTCTTATTACACGCTTTTCCACTCTAAAAACGTTTGCTCGGTTTGACGAGTTACCCCAGAATATGATCCCATATGACGTAACAGAATGAAAATAAGCAAAGGATGCAGGTTTTTTAAATACTTGTTTCTCCTACATCTGACATCATTCTCACTGCAAATACAGACCTGTTTAGGCGCTTCAGCAATTCCGTGGGTGCAAAGACGACATTGATACGCACATGAAAGGAACAGCAAAGGGTCCCTCTAAGACCATCCAATTCGGCAACACCTTCAGCGACCGCCCCGTTTTGTCGAACACTTTAAAAATGCAGCCGTACAGGGACAACCTGTGGAAAGTCCCTGCGGTAAGCCGACAGGTAACCCCTTCGATGCACCCCAATTCCGCACGCGTGTGGGTCCCTCGGCACTGCTTGTCTCTGTACAGACATATTTTTAAGGACCTCAACGACAGCGGGGGTGATACCAAAGCGGATGATTTTTAGGGAGTCTTTGCCGTTTCATTTACGCACGTGTCAAACTCGCACACACTGCTACTCCCCCCACCCCGTGTCGAGAGAAAGAGTGAAGAAAGGGTCCGACCTTCCAATGCGTGACCCATCCACGGTGGCGTTGAGCACAACTGTGGTGAAATTTGGCGCCACTGTGACACTATTAACCCACCTTAAGCCGTCGGCACACGGACCGTGCTGTCGAACATCAACTTTGAGCGTGCCGAGTTCAACGTGCTGCTGAACGCTCAGAAATGATGCGACTTGTGCATACGGTACGTGCGCCACAACGTGGTAGACGGGATCACAACGCACTCCAGCGGTAGCTGCGAGGTGTTTCTAGTTCGTAAATCACAAGGTTTACTAAACAGGCGCGCGTAAAATTCCCACGGTAGCTCTATTAAAACGAACATTTCCTCCATCGTCCACCTAAAGGATAGTACCATGTCCAATCAAGAAGGACACACGCATATAGAAGTTCCATTACAAACAGTGCGATTCAAATTTGCAATAATTCTCCACACAAGATAAACATTATTTCATCATTCCTAGATTTTAGTAAAACCCCAAAGGTCAGTCTTACATGATCACTGTTCCTACCCAGTGGCAGAATCTTTGCAACATGTGAATTACGAAGCGTAAAAGAAAAAGGAGCAAAATATCTTTATACAAGTAGCGCAAGCTGTCCTGCAGACTAAGCCAATCGAACAAACTCAGCCCTCGAAAAAAGGTGAACTTATATTTACATAACATCAAATATTATAGTATATACTTATACTAAACTGATAAAGTATCAGACCCTAATAAAAACGCAAATGTTAGGGAAAAATTTTTGGATGCTACTCACTACGCTAAACCATTAACACACTGCTTGTAATAAATCTTAGTATGTTACTACTTACTGAAAACTTTAATCGTAGATAAGTTACTGATTGAAATTTAATTATAAGAAATTGTACCAAGAACAATCCGTTTTGGGTGAATCTTCAGTGTGTCGCTGCCTTCAAATAGCATACTCTCATAATACGCAAGTTACAGTAATTCTTTTGCCACGAATATGATGTTTCTCATTATTTTATTGGAACGAATCACATTTAACAACGGGTTTCCCAGTGATTCTCAATTTGCTGGTGCCCAGAAACGGCATATATACGTATAGGCTTGAAATGAATGCCAATATGGCGCGTCACAACTCTGGACTGAATGAAGACGGCGTGCATGTGACGTAGGTGGCGTTGTGCCATCTCATTGGTCAACGCTCAGAGTATCTGACATGCTAGATATTGCTCTGCACGTTCGGAAAGACTCCCGAGCGTGCTGTTCCACGCTATGACGTCAGAAACTCCGCACGTTCAACGCTCAACGTTCGGATGCACGGTCCGTGTACCGACGGCTTAAGGGTGAGGTAGCTGCGCGCCACGCTATTGCACCACCGCAGAGGAAGGTTGGGGGCCGGCCGCGGTGGTCTCGCGGTTAAGGCGCTCAGTCCGGAACCGCGCTACTGCTACGGTCGCAGGTTCGAATCCTGCCTCGGGCATGGATGTGTGTGATGTCCTTAGGTTAGTTAGGTTTAAGTAGTTCTAAGTTCTAGGGGACTGATGACCATCGATGTTAAGTCCCATAGTGCTCAGAGCCATTTGAACCATTTGAAGGTTGGGGGAAACTTTGAGTCAAATTCAGACTTATGAGTGCAATCGGAGCCAATTACGGGGCTTCGAAGAAGTGATTCTTTAGTTGTGTTGCACAGGGTATTTTTCATGCACATTAAGACAGTCAACTCAGATTACTAGCTTCTGGGAGGGATGATATAAGTAGGGTTGCTCGTTATAAAGTGCAGTTTCACTCTGCTCACTGCGTAGAATTCCCTCTGCCACTCGCAGACTTTTTTTTTAAGGGCGTTAGCTACATATAGCTTTAAAAACGTTAGAGATATGCAACAACCTTGTAGGAGCCTTGTTAACTATCAACTGTTCTGACACACGGTCACCTACTTTAACACTACTTGTATGATGATTATAAAGTTGTTTCACGAAGGGACATAAATTTCAGAAACTCTTCTGTATTCCAATGCTACCCATACTTTTGTAATGGCACACACATAACATACGGATGTGAAGCGTGGACTCTGGGAAAGGCAAAGAAGAAGAGACTGGAAGCAATGGAAATGTGGATACGGAGAAGAATGACGAAAACAAGCTGGGTAGATAGAAAAAGTAGTGAACAGGTCTTAAGAGAAGTGAATGAGAACAGAACGCTGCTAAATTATATAGGAAGAAGAAAATAAAAAATGATAGGGCACATAATGAGACACAACCAGTTCCTAAAGAATGTATTTGAAGGAAAAGTTTTAGGGGAAAAAAAAAAACCAAGAGGCAGGCCAAGAGCAACGTATTTTAATAACATCAAAGAAGATATGGGGATAAAATCGTATGAAGAATTGAAGAGGATGACAATGGAGAGAGGGACCTGGCTAAATCGACAAGGCATAGCCTTTACTTTATGATGATGACTCATAAGCCTTCCTCACATCGATAAATATGATGTGCTTATCCTCCACAAGCTGTTACCTTTTTTTTTTTTTTTTGCTAACTGTTTGAGGCAGAATATGAATATTTCGATTCATTCCTGGACAATGAATTGAAGAGAGACAAGGGAAACATCGATGTTGGAGGTTTATGAAATTGCACTTCGTGAAAATATAAAGTAAAACTAGTTCACTTGTTTTTAATAATAGCGCTGAATGTACAGATTCTCCAAACGGAGTATCAAAAACAAGCAAAGAACAAACATTCAATGACTATTAGTGATGTAATCGACGATTCGGAGTATTTATTACTTGATTATTTCTGTAGCGTCCATGGGTTAAAATTATTCTATCCTGCGGATGACTACATAAAATGTGCAGGCACAAACTAACCGGAGAGGCACTTTAATTTATTCTCATTCTCTGCTAGTATTAGCATTTTCGTTTCTTAGCGTAAACGTTTTGAGTTTCTGCGAAATAAAATATACCGACCAGAAGAGGACGCCTTATTTATGATACGAAGTTGCTCTCTTTTTAGGTCTTGGATTTCCTAATTTTCGTAGAACAAAAAGGCCTTGTTCTTTACACTTCTACTCAATAGGGTTCCGACTTCACTGGTGCGTGGCCTATGAGCAGTGGCAAATTACATGCTCGTTGCGTGAGGCTGGAGGCAGGTTGCCTCGCTGTTTACTACCGTGACTGGGAAGTCGATGTGGCACTTGCGGAACGGCTCACCTGGTAGCGAAGACGCATGCAGAACTCTTATCGCCTGACGTACTTCAACAAGATAGACTATCTGATCAAAGCATGCGCACACGCCTATCTAATGAGACACTGACCGCTAGATGTCACGAAAGGCTGACCCGCCAGTATAAAAGGAGGCGGGATTAGTGTGTTGTCAGTGGAGAAGCAGTAAGAGAAGAATGGGTGGGCCAGGAGAGCTTCACTGGATGTCACCTGAGTAACAAATCCGTCAGAGGCATTTCACTCCTTCTAAAACTGCCCCAGACAACTGTTGGTTATGTGACTGTGAAGTGGGAACGCGAAGGAATAGCCACGGCTAATCAATGACCAGGCAGAGCTCACGTACAGACGATGAAGGTCGGTTGACCATTGCGGAGGATGGCTGTAAAATATGGCATCAAGTCAGCAGAAAAATCAGTCGTGAGTTCCAAAGTGTTACCACCAGCGCAGCGAGTACAACGGCTATGCATTGGGAGCTAAATAGAATTGGGAAACAATGGACGAACAGCTCCTTATAAGCCACATATTCAAGCACTCAGTTCTAAGCGATGCTTGATGTGGTGTAGAGGGCGGCACCACTGGACAGTGGACGACTGGAAACGAGTGATCTGGAGTGATGAATCGTGCTACCCCTTGTGGCAGTCCGATGAAGATGTTTGAAAATATTTGGGTTTGGCGTATTCCTGGAGAAAGTTGCTTGTCATCACGTATAGTGCCAACACTGAACTATGGAGGAGATGATGTTGCGACGGTCGTGTTTATCGTAGTTAAGGCTGGTCCCCTTATTTCACTTACGAAAAGGCTAAATGCAGAAGGATACGAACACATTTTACAACATTGTGTTGTGAGCATACAAGCTGTGGCTGCAGCTTAGAGCGTCCCGCCGCAGAGCACGTGGCTGGCGGTCGCTACGGGGCCGTGGCGAGCGGCTAGCGTCTACGCGACTTTGAAAAAACCCGACGGGAGTTGGCAGGGACGCGTATGGCCGTGTTTGCGCGCTTGGAGAAATTTATATGTCCGAGAAAAAGTGCTAAAAACAAAACTGAAAGTGACACGGAGGTGCGAGTTGGCAGTCATGGACATGGACTAAATTATCTACACGCGCTACAAAACTATGCAGTAGTTTAAAAGTTATTGGAAATGTATGAAAGTTCAAAAGCTAATATCTCGGCACTGCTTTGGCCGATTAATATGAACAAAGTGTCTACAGATGCGGCTACTAGAGCTGCATCGAGCAATCATAGCCGATTTGGCTGAATATGTACCATTTTTGAATGAGTGGTCGGAATATGGCATCGACTGAGAAAAACTCTGTTTCTGATAATAAATAAATTGAAAGAGACGAACGTAGCGGAAGCATTCCAAAGTTTAAAGACGTAGATGAGTAAGTATGTATTTTTATTTGTTTATTTATGTTTAGTATCAAAAAAATCCGGGAGAAGAAAAATCACCCCACAAGAACATTATTTGTGAAAAAACGGTGGTAGAGACAAAAAATTTGACTTTAAATTCTTACTGCCCGGAAAATTTCCATATTTTTCCAATATATCACATGTGTTTTTGTGTTTAGTTTTAGAATATTCCTAATTTTTGTCAAACATTGTTTTGAGTTAGGTAGTCGTTTCGAGGGCGGATAGGGCGGCCATCTTTGAGGGTAGTTGGTTCTGAGCGACGCTAAGAGCCGCCCATGTGGAGGTAGTAGTGGGCTGGTAGCCACGTTCGAAAGCGATCAAGTGGAGCGCAATATAGTGGTTTGGGACAGCAGACGAGAGTGTATTTTGTGACTTGTGAACAGACTGTCGACTGTCGTGATTGCGATCGCGACATATGAATTATAGTAAAGTGTTGTAGAATCAGTTGTTAAAGGCCGCCCTTACGTAAAAGCCTCTCAGACTGCATTTTAAGCGTTCAGTAAATATATTTAAGAAAAATAAACTACCTGTTCAAATCATAAATGAACGTGAGTGAATCAATATTTTGAACGTCTCCGCAATACCTGCCTGCATTGTTTTGTTATATTTTATTTCAGCTTAAAACGAAAAACGAAGCCAAACATTGAGACCAGCCACATCTCTGGGCCACTCAATTGAGGTGATTGTAACACACACACACACACACACAATATATATATATATATATATATATATATATATAATGTGGGGGCTCGAGCCAAACTATTCAAACTTCAATGTGTAGTGCACAGTACAGTCGTAGTGTACTTCGTACAGTAGTGGAGCAGTTCTGAGAGGATGACTGTACCAACACGACAACGCACCCTGTCACAAAGCAACAGCTGCGAGGCAGTGGTTTCCGGACAGTAACGTTCCTGAAACGGACTGGTCTGTCCAGAACGCCTTTGGGACTGTGTTACAACACTGTCTTGATTGCAGACCCCAGCGTCCAATACCACTGCCTTCTACCGTTTCCGCTCTTCAGCAAGAATAGGCTGCTGTTCCTCCATAGACACACAAACACTTCAATGAAACAGTCTCCAGCAGGGTTCAAGCCGTCACACAGGCGGAGGGTGGACGCACGAGATATTACTGTCAACTAATGGGTGACCAGATACTTTTGATCACACTGTGTTGGCTAGTACAGAATCTGCTAGTATCGTGAATGTTACCCAGAAGTTTCAGCACCACTTCCGATAACTGTTCTAGACTGCTGTCAATGCAAAAAATTTACGATGTGGTAGGTGACGCTTCTTATAAGGAGCACATTTGGACGAAACATTACTTTCTACGCTGTCGAAAGGAAACTGAGGTTTATATCATATGATGTTCTGCAGCAATCCGTTCAGCAAAACTCTGAGGCAACTTCCACAACAATGACTGAAAATGTCTACAGCACTGCTTTTTAAATCCATTCCGCGCACTAACATCTACACTCACAGAACAAGTTTTTAGCAGTGTAAGGATAATAACAAAGTACGAAGAGTATGAAGAGAAAAAAAAATCACTACTAGTGTCCATACTGAAACGATATCTTCAATATGATCGCATTTTGTGATGTTTACGCCACACGTCATTTTCTACAGGCAGCTGCCGCGGAGGAGGGGGAGCGAGGAGCTGGAGGAGATTCTCCTCTGTACTGCTTCATCTCGTGGATGTGTTGGAGCTTTAATGCACTAGTTGTTCCTCCAGTTAGTAGCCGGAGGCAACGCGATACATAAACGAGCCAGACATATAAGTTATTGTGAACACACAGACACGCAAACAAAGAAACAATTTCTCAATGAAGGAACAAACGGTGGCAACGTAACCGTAAAAAGGAGAATGAGGAGAAAAACAATGTAAAATCGCTAACAGAGCGCAGTATGTTCACATAAAGATACGCGACTTTGAAGTTAACGAAAGAAGCTGCGAAGCCTGCATAAATTTCTTGGGAAAGTTTCGTTTGTCAGAGTAGACGCTGCAAAAAGCAAACAAATGAGTACCCATGACGAGACAAAGATATAGTGTTAATATGTCCAAGAAGAAAAGGTGAACGTAGAAACAAATCACTAACGAAAGCAGTTCTGCGTTTAGTTCGGAATTTTAATAGTACGGACTTTATAACCGTACCCCAATGTAACAAATTCACTTGCACATCGTAGCCTCTCTAAGAGGTTTGAATGACAAGACCCACGGGTAGAATCAGAAAAGTTCTTTTTTCTGGTCGGCTATTGAAAAGGAAATACTGTAAGATGGAGCATGCAAGGGGGAAATCTGCTACGAGGAATTTGGAGCAGCCTTTTAACTGAATATAGATCAAAGAACAATCAAAACGAGACTCAGACTTCATCGATGAGCAACTTCCATCAGGGCAGGAATCACGATCTTTCAAGTATTGCTTCCGAAAGACTCAATATTGAATTGGTCAATCAAGAAAGCCTAAGGGCTTACCAGAGAAAGTGAAAGCAGACTTGGCAACAACGGACGCCGAACATTAATTTAGTCAAATAGACTGGAGATCGAGAGAACTGAAAATAAGTTCAAAAGATGCTGCAATAAACGGCATGGAAGTCAGAAGGAAGAAAGTGGAGAATGTTTAGCGACTGTGGAAGCACGAGATACTACAGTTGGTTGCGGCGGGTACTGTTTTGTTAACTCACTGGCTCTGCCGTCGGCGTCATAGGGAATGCTTTAACATTACCCGACGCTTTAATAATTATTTGTACCTCAAGCATACATCAGAATAAGTAAACGATAGATTGCAAATGTGTGAAACATGCAGAATGATTTTTGCCAGTAAATTTTGTAGTTCAAAATTAACAGTTTATTTTAACTTCTTCACAGACTAAATCGCAGACTGGCGATTAATCTCTTCACTGTTGGTACGCGGATCTAAAACAGCTCGAGGCCCCAATAAAGCGGCTAGTGAAATCACACTATACGCAGTCCGCAATGTTGCATCTGGCCTTTAAAAAAACACACGCGAGACTTTCATATTCTCACGCTCGTTGCGCGCAAACTGTTAATCCTACAGAAAAAAATGAGCGGGACCTTTATATAGGAAGTTTAATTTAGTTACATTTTGTACTGGGGTACATTTTCTCTGGAGACTGTAGTTTTCGAGTTATTCAAGGAAAACGTAGAAAAGTGACCCTGAGACGCACCCCTACTCCCACAGTCAGCCCCCCCCCCCCCCAACCCAGTCAGGATTTCTAGTATGTTCTTCACAGCATTTCCTACTACCACGTACAAAAACTTGCGACTGCAGGGCTTATTTCCCACATTCGACCTCATTTGGTTCTTCATTGACTGGCCTTCTTATGCCGCCGGCTTAGTCGAAAACTTATAAACTGGAAAACTGGCATTCGCTTAAATTTTACCTAACAATGTTGTTGAATTTCAGCAGTACAAAATAAACAATTAGTCAGGCCTTCTGACAATGAAACTACAGTACTTTAATGGTTAAGTTTGGCTCTAATTGCCAACATAATTAATTTTAGCACAACGTTCACAAAAATCATCGCAGGCAGGTTTAAAGTAATAATGTTAACGCAACAGTCTACTGTGCCGGCGACGTAACAGCCCAACCAACAGAGATCGAAGAAGGTCGAATATCGGGCATAGTTCGTGGCCCGAACTCTTTGCACAGTGGTAGGAGGGAGTGGGACGAACAACATATTACAAATCCTAACTGGTGTGGGGGGGGGGGGGGGGGTTGAAGGTGCGTTTAAAAGTCACTTTTGCACGTTTCCCTTGAATAACACAAAAACCGCTGCCTCCAGCGGAAACGCATCGCTGCACAAAATTTAATGATATTAAATTTCCTACAAAAAGGTCCTATTCATTGTTTCTGTAGGACTAACAGTTCGTGTGTACCGAGCGAGAGAATATGAAAATCTCTCGCACGGTTTATGAAGGGTCGATATAGAATTACTGCGGGCTGCTTCAAACAATATCCACAGGGGCAGCTGAATCGCCTCGTATATTTAAAATAACCAACAACACTGCAGGTCTTCACAGCCCAACACTGTTCCAAGTTCAAATATAGTGTCAACCACTGCTAAAATAATCAGATTTCCCACTAAACAGACTGAGTTAGAGTTCCACTCGGTATGAGATTAATCTAAGTAGGAAGTAGCCGTAGACACGAAAAATAGAAGTTCCACGAAACCACAGGCAAAATAATTTTACATGTTCGACACTGTATATATATATATATATATCTCCAAGTTCTTAAACACGTGCGGCTAGATGGCTACCCAGACCACCACAGCTTCTGTTCGTTGAACTGTGTCCAACGAACTGCGAGAGAGGCAAAATGGCCACTGTCTTTCACAAGTTCGCTCCTCCCTACTTCCGGAAATTTCAAGAATTCACGTCACTCAGCGTGCTTGAAAAACGTGTCTTTTTCACGCCCTTCTATACAAACACGCAATCCATAAACTAACCGTGTTATTAGAAGCATGCTAAAAACCTGATTCCAATGAAATTTTACATTTAAAAATACCTTAAGTTGTTTGCTTACAAATCAAAGTTGAATAATTATGTAGATGAAGAGTAGTGACTGTTTTCATTTCTTTCTCACTTTGTCTCGAATAACTGTAGTACATACACGTATCGCAATCTATCTTGCAGGAAATGACCTGTTCTTTTCACAGCCACAATCTAAATTCAGGTGTCTTTAACGACATTTAAACTATGGCCGAACTTGAGCAAAATTCTGGATAATTAATTGAAATTGTCAATTAAATACATAAAAAAACTTCCTGGCAGATTAAAACTGTGGGCCCGACCGAGACTCGAACTCGGGACCTTTGCCTTTCGTGGGCAAGTGCTTGCCCACGAAAGGCAAAGGTCCCGAGTTCGAGTTTTAATCTGCCAGGAAGTTTCATATCAGCGCACACTCCGCTGCAGAGTGAAAATCTCATT